>NC_056729.1:566233162-566470662 GCF_019279795.1 Protopterus annectens
TGTAGTATATGTATATATATATATATATATATATATATATATATATATATGTATGTATATATACACACGTCTGTGTAATTTTTGTAGAATGTGTAGATTTGTTTGTATATATGTACGTGTATTTATGTAACATGAGTAATGTATATATGTGTACACAGTATAAAATGCATCAGCAAGAAAACTGTTACAGATTTGTGTGCTTGAATAGTTTTGGTTAATTGCTTTTTTATATACAACATTGCCATAACAAATGGTTTGTTTTTCAGATTTATAAATGCTTAGTTGACAAAGCTGGTTTAGGATCCTTTAGTCCTGTGGAGTACTTGGTTGATCGAGAGAGAGGATTTCTTTCAGGAAATAGCTTGAGGCCATTTCAGGTAATTTGTTCACTTTACTTTTTTCTGTCACCCCTTATGTTTTGTACTGCTTAATGTCACGTCCATTTTATTTGGTGTACAGCATAAAGTTACAACTTAAGTTTCATTTGAAACTGGAAAAGTGTTTTGACTAGTGCATTGAAATCAGAATTTTTAATCTGCCTTTTAGCATTTGCTCCAGAGTAGCTGCAGTGCTTTTGGGCTTTGTTTTTCAGTGTCTTTGTTCTTTTACTGCAGTGCAGTTTGTTTCTCCGTAATGTATCTGCATAAAATATGAAGGGTTTTTTCATTCCTGTATTTACCTACTCTCGTTTCTGTGCAACTAACCTTGACATTCTCTCAAAGCAGGGTCAATTGTTTTTTTTTTTTTAAATGTAAATTGCTGCTAAGCTTTTCATGACAATTTTCTTTAATATAGATTAGGCAAATAGTTTGTCATGAATTCAGAGTTGTCCTTAACATAAAAAAAAAAACAAAACAAAAAAATTCCTGAAGCACATACATTTCTTATAGGAGCAGTTAATTTTTGAGTGACCAATATACTTTAGGGAAGTTAGTAAGATAAGTTATGGTACTTTGAGCTTTGTAATGGAGTTCTTAATTTTCTTCATTTATATGGGTAAAAGCAAACCTTCCCTGCTCATAAATGAGTACTTGACTGTGCATTTCAGTATATTCTCAGCTCTGTTTTAAATTATTTGTGCAGCAGCTCCTTGGAAAAAATATGTATATATTTTTTTTTTTTTTTTTTTTTTTTTTTTTTTAACTCCAGCAATCTCTGTGAAAGTCTTGGAGTAAAATTGTCGGAGGGTGACTTGAGCAGAGAACTGAAGAAAGTGTCTGCCATATGTTATGAGGCCAAGATGAATTAAGTTTTTTTTCATTAAATTCTGCGCACTAAAGGCCTTGGTAATCAGTGGCAGAGAAAAATAAGTTAAGGATTATCTGGTAACTACTCTGTCATAACTTCAGGGATCTGTGCTGCAGGCTGAGTGTGGTGGTCTGGCCAGAGTTTGAGCAAATTCCCTTTCTGCATTGATCTTGCATCACCTTCCTTTACCTCCAGGTGTAAACATTGATGCAAGTTGGCTTTTATTTTGTTTTTTTTCCCCCATCCATTTTGTTCTTGATTGTCACATCAGGTATAATTCAGTTTGTCAGTCCAAGTTGTAAGTGAAAAGAGTAACCAGATAAGTATCAGCACGGAAAGCATTTTTCCTAAATCTGGCTTGGTCTTCAACTGTTGTACTTGATCTAGAGTTTTAGGAGACTTTACATATGCACCTCTTGGGCTGTGTCACTTAGCAGATTTTTGAGGATGCTGCTGAAAGTGTGCCAGTAAAGAGACTAAAGACAGTATCTGTTGCTTAGGTACATAAGATATTACTTTGCATGACCTCTGCCAGGGATTCAAGCTTAAGATTAAGGTCAGAGGAGAATTGGTTGTAGCTCATTTGAGTAAAGAAATAGTTGTCTGCCCTTTGGTTTGAGGACATCTTGTAAAGTGACACTTTACCTGGTCCAACTTCTTGGCATCTGTCTAGTCACTTATTTCTGATGTCAGTGGGGAGGCTGTCGTATCTGTTGACCAGAGCACTTTGTAACTGACCTTACATCTTATTGACTTATCGTAAGGAAATTATTTTCCAGACTTGGAAAATGAGTTTGCGAATTGTTTAAAGACTAGGGAAATCTTCCATCCAGCAGTCAGAGCTGCAGATGCGATCCAGAAGTCATTCTGAATATTGAAGGCTCTATTTGTGTGTCCCTTCTGTCACTTGACTCTCAGCAGCTGCCAGTTCCCTTCAGCTCGTGCTTTATCTCATTTGATTCAAACGAAAACGCTGATTTTTAATGTGTGCATTCATGTTTCTGTATTAAAGTGATTTTACAAGAACTCCAGCTTATTCTTGGTCTTGAGGTACTTTGGACTGATTTACTGGTTTATTTTGGTACCTTGCGGCTGTTTCTTCGAATGTCCCTTCCCTTGGCTACCTCAAGTCTAGATGCCCCTAGAGTAAGGTTTTTTGAACCTTCTGCAAGGGTGGCATATGACCAGACTAGGTCCGTTTTCTGTTTGAAAGGCCTAAAGATATTTCTACTGTATTGGAGGAGGGCATGTCTGACTAAGCCTTCTGAAGAGGAGCTTTATCTAAACTATAAATCATAAATACTTTACAATTAGGATGTGGTTCAGACAGCAAGTAGGCACTAGCCCCAGATTGTACCCCTGAGGGGGCCTAACTTTTGATACCCTTGCTGTTATGAGCCATTTTATTGAAAATAGCAACCGTCCGAGGCCTTGTTTATCGAAAAGACTATAGATCTGCTGGGTTATGACCACCCCCTGCTAAAAAAATAATTCAAAATAGCACTGCTTCCTATTCAGGGTGATTTATTACTTGTTTTTAATACTATGTACCAGGAGCCTGATTTGCAGTCTCCAGCACTGAGAATGGACTTTCTATAGGTTCATAGGTGTGAACTAGCTAATGGCCCTGTAGCCTTTACAAGCCCAGCCCATAGGATTATCCTGGCATCGTGCCACCAGACCTTAGTTCCCATTGCCTCTGTTGAGAAGAGCCAATGGTGTGATCCCTGGGGTGAATTTTCCATTTTCCATCCACTCATCAAGATTTCTCTTTAAGAGGGCCAGTGAGGTGCTCTGCTTGACATGTATGGGTAGTCTGTTCCATAGCATGGGCAGTCTATGAACCTGCCCCTCCAGCACGTTCTGTTGATTGTGATAATGAGGTTGAGGACTTTGGAGTGTGTGGTGTGGCAGGATTGGGATTTTTTTAGATGTAGCATGTCAAACAGAGCTGGGTCAGACCTGGCTTTGTAAGTCCAGCAGAGATCTCCTCTAAGGCGATGTAAGACAGAATAGTTGGAGTAGTCTGTCCATATAAGGCAAGTGTTTTAAGCCCTTGGATCCTCTTTGTGAGGTACTTTTGCGGCCTCTCCAGTTGTTGCAGGTGTCTAGTGAAGTATATGCCAAATTGGGGCATTGTACTCTGGTCTGGTGAGGGAAGAGTAGAGGAGACAAATGACCTCTTTCTTCCTGGATGCAAAGCCCTTAGTAATGAGATGTGCCACATAGAACTTTCTGACCACAGTGGCAATGTTGTGGTCGAGAGGTTGCTGTTAGTCTGTGTTCCCAGATCTCTTATAACGTCTTCTGTGTTCAGTGGACTACCATCATTGTGGAAACTTTTTCCCCCAAAGGAAATGACAGATTTTTTTGGCATTGAGCTTAAGGCCATGGTTCTGACACCAGTCGGTCTCTGAGGCCTTTCTGTAGGATGTCAACATCATTGGGCAAGTTAGTAATGGCTCCCAACTTGCATTCCTCTGCAAACTATATCAGCCAGTCCCCTTGGCATTGGCCTGTACTTCTGAGAAGTAGATAGCAAACGGGCGAGGACCCAGGACCAATACCTGTGGGACTCCACTCGTGACTGTTCGGCAGTCTGACTCCGAGTCAGCTGCTTTCACACTGTGGGTTCTATCTGTGAGCCAGTTTGCAACCCACCTAGTGATATATAGGGGTTGATGCCTAGTTTAGTGAGTTTTCTAGGATTCCTGAGTTGGGAATGGTATCAAAGGCGTTGGCCAGATCAAGGTAGGCTGTATGAACCACCTTGCCTTTATCCACAGCTCTGGTGACTCAGAAAAGTCCATCAAGTTGAGCAGGCATGATCTTCACTTCAGAGAACCAAACTGTAGTATCCAGAGTTTGGAGATTCCCTATATCCTTGTTTATTAGGTCCATGTTGATGTGTTCCATAGCTTTGCATATTGGACTTGTCAGGCTAATGGCGTGATAGTTCCCAGGGTCTGTAGTCGCTGCTCCTTTGTGAAGAAGGATGACTGTAGCAGTGTGCCATTAGGTAGGGACAAAGCCTGAGGTGAGGCTGTGATTGAACAGGGCACACAGGTGAGGTGCCAGTTCACTCTCTAGTTCATGTAGAACACAACCAGGGATATTGTTAGGTCCCATAGAAGCTGTATTTTTGGCCTTGGACAGTGCTGCTAATCTTAGTGTTTCACTTTTGCAGTCTTCACACTTGGGTTATCCTGCCAGGGGTAGCCCTCAGTCGGCCCGAATACCAGAGGCTTAGTATTTCTACATCGGTTGCTTTTGCTCCAGGACTGACGTCAGGTTGTCATTGGTATGAAATCAGGCAGCTGATGCCATTACATCAGTCTTTCTTGCGGAGGACCCCAAAGCAGAAGCAGTTTGCACGAGTGCCAGTCAAACCTCTACCTTAGTTTCATCTCCGAATTGAAGTTGAAGTCTTCTAAAGCTAAGTACCCCATTGGGGATCCTTTTTTCTTGCTCTAACTTATGTCGGAAAAAGTTAACAATTGTCTTGCCTGTGGAATGCAAATACCACACTAAGACTTCCATTCTTACTGCATCACCTGTTTAGGCCCAGACCACAACGTCCCTCGCTGTCGCTTTTGTGGTTTGTTCAACGCCAGAACTATGTCATTGGGCCCTTACAGTAGCTAAATATTTTTGCTCTCTATTTCCTTATTCCAAAATGGTTTTGGTAAGCTGTCTGACTACTGATCTTCCGAAAAAGCTTTGACTGCACAGGTCCAAAACTGCTGACGATGCTTCCATTAAGCTAGTCGCCAGTTTGCTGGTCCACAGTGAGGTGCTTTTGCAGCCCCTGATGTCCACTTCTGTGAATTCGCAGGCCACTACTGAGACGTTTAGAGTCCAGTATGCCTCATCGACTACAGATCCTGATGTCTCTACTTTGGATGGATCCAGAGCTACTGAGCAGGCAGTGGCTTCTGAGGAAGTACTTGACACTACCTATACTCGACAGACTACTTTCCGCATCTTCAATTCTTTTTAAAACTACCGGGTTTCTAAGGCCCAGAGTACGAACTATGCCTAAAAAACCGACCCAAGCTCGGGCACCTGCTTCCATGCCTCAATCTCAAATGCTTAAAATGGCGGAATACCTTATGCTCATTAGGGAAGCCAGCCTACCCCTTCTAAATGAGACTTGTCCCCAGCAGTTTTATCTGACCAGGAATCCGATGACTGAGGTTTCTGAATATGAAGACAAGCAACCCCTATCTGCTTACGAGGATTCAGATGCAGAGGAATCCATTCCTTCTCCTCCAGGGAAGTTTTCATTTGGTGAAACCCTACATACTTTTTTCCAGTGGAAATGTCAGGACTATCCTCGGTCAAAAAAAAAAACCTCTGGGATTTCTTAGACTTACCACAGCACAGACCTTCAGCTATTCCTCCTGTTTTGTATGTTGTGGATGATGTATTTCTCGAATCCAAGTTGACTCCTGACACCCTTCCTCCAGTTCCCAGGAAACCTGACCGGTATTAGTCCCTGACTCTCACAAATTTCTTTTCAAAAATCCTACTGCTTACCCAGAGGTACTCTCTCAAGGACCTAAAGGAATAAAAGCAACCACAGCTAAGAATCGCATTCCCTTGGACAGGGATTCCTGAGCTTTAGACAGATGGAGTAAAAAAGTATACACCTTTGCAACTCTTGCCATTAGAACATTAAATTCAGTTCCACATGTTTAAATACCAGCAACATACCATAGAACTCCTCAAGGAAAAAATATCTATCTTTCCTGCTTATGCAGAAAATAAAAAGTACAGGAACTTATGCATTCTGCAAGCCAAGGTACTAAACGCACTTTGCAATTTGACCGACACCCTAGAAGCATCTTGCAGGGCAGCAGTCACAGGATGTTCGTGTTTCGCTATTGCAGTCATTACACTTGGGTTATCCTTCTGGCAGGCTACCCGCAGTCGGCCTGAATTCCAAAGTCCTGGTCTGACGTCTGTTGCTGTCGCCTCTTCCCTGACGTCAGTGCACCAGGGGTATATAAGATGCAGCCGATACCATTTTCTTCAGTCTTTCTTGCCGCACGGTGCCCGAAGCAAAAGCAGTTCGCAAGTGCCGGTTGGCCAACTCCTAATATTTTCAAAACCGGATTTCAGATCCGAAGTCTTCATTAAAGCTAAGTACCCCGTTGGGGTAACTTTTTTTCTTGCTCCAGACCGATGTCAGACATGGTTAACATTTGTATTTCTTGTGGGAAGCAAAATACCTCGTAAGGATTTTCATTCTTACTGTATTCCTTGCCTAGGCCCTGACCACAACGTTGCTAGCTGTCGGTTTTGTGCTAGATTTAACCAACGCACTAAGCATTGGTACGATTTTGCCTTTCATTACTTTGGCTGAAGATTTAATTATATAATGCCGTCGTAGCAGCTGACGACCGTAGTTTATAAAAAGCGCAAGGAAAAGGACAGGCATCAGAGGTCCAAAACGGACTAGGCCTCCGCTAGGCCAGTTGCCGGTTCTCAGTGAGGCACTTTCGCAGCCCCTGACACCTGCTACCTCATAGCCACAGGCTGCTTCCGACTCCCACGTGGAGCCGACTAGGCCTCTGGATACTGAAGGTATTGGACACAAACTTTCTTCAGATGGGTCCAGAGCTGCTGAGCAGGCATCGTAAGCCAGACAGATACTTCAGGGTTCCCGATTCCCACAAATTTCTATATTAAAAACTCTGCTGCTGACCCAGAAACTATATCTCAGGTTCCCAAAGGGGTCAAGGCTTCCACTGTGAAAAACCCTGTCCCCTCTGATAGCGATTCTAGGGCACTGGACAGTTGGGGTTAAAAAGTTTACACTTCTGCTACCTTGGCTGTAAGGGCTTTAAATTGTCAGTTTCCTATGCTTAAATACCAGCAATATTTAATGTCACTGCTAAAACAGAAAATGTTGACAAATTATGAATGTCCAGATAACAAGGAATGCATGATTTATTGCTGAACAAGTGGGAAAGCATACTTTGCAATGTGGTTTTAATTCACTGGAGGCCTCTTGCACGGACGCTGTTACGGGTACTGTCATTAGAAGGCATGCTTGGTTAAAGGAACAAAATCTGCCTGATCATGTTAAAGCAAAATTATTGGATGCTCCTTTACAGCATGATACTTTGGTATTAAGGCAGAAGAGGTGTTGAAGAAAATGGAGGATTAAGCGTAATCTATGCAGACAGTTAAGGATTTCTTACAGGTACAACCACCCAGATTTAGCAGGAACTGGCCTTCAAAGAGTTGGTCCTTTCCAGTGTCAGGCAGGCCACAGAGGCAGATCCCAGCACCAAGGCTTATACTGGCCTAAACAATGGGGTGCTTCTACCTCCAAAAGCAGAGAAGACAAATCACAGCCATATAGAAAACAGTCACAATGACTTTCCTCTGCCAATACCAAGCACTTATTTTTTGGCAGCCCCCTTAGGAGGAAAACTATCACTTTTTCACAAAATTGGCATATAATCACCCAGGACAAATGGGTCTTGAATATAGTGTCCCAGGGCTACAGATTCTACTTTCACACCCTGCCAAAGGCAAAAGGTATGCCACACCTGCCACAAAGTCAGTGGGCAGAGGCACAAAAGCAAGTTGCATCCCTCATGGACATGAAGGCCATTCAGCGAGTACCACAGCAAGAGCAGGGACAAGGATTTTACTCAAGACTATTCCTGGTACCCAGAAAGGACAAAGCCTGGAGACCATTACTGGATCTGTCTATTCTAAACACTTTTCTGGACGTTCCAAAATTCAAAATGTTGACTCTACAGCAGCTTCTGCCCATGCTTGGCAAGAAGGCTTAGCTTGCAAATTTGGACCTAAAAGAGGCATACCTGCATGTCCCAATCAGACAATCTTGCAGACGATACCTCAGATTCATAGCTGAATCAATGCACTACCAGTTCTCTGCACTGCCCTTTGGCTTCTCTCCTGCACCCAGGGTCTTCACAAAATGCCTGGCACCAGTAATTGCTTTCTGCAGACAAAGGGGAATTCAAATATACCCTTACTTGGACGATTGCGTTATTCAAGCAGCAATCAAAGACATTCTACTGAGGCATCTGGCGTTTGTAAAAAGATTACTAATTTGCCTAGGGTACACGGTTAATGAAAAATCAAAACTAGTACCCTCTCAAGAGATAATATTCCTGGGTGCAAGCTTAAATAAACTGCCCAGATGGAATATCTCACGCCAGACAAAGGCAACTGACTAATTACTTCTAAATGTTGGCAACAAAGACCCAGTTATCTGCAAGAAAAATTCTGCAGGCTTTGGGCTTCATGGCATCCTGCATTCTACTGATTCCATATGCAAGACTGCGTATGAGGAAACTACAGTGGTATATAAAAAGTGTTTGGACTCAACATTGCCACAGCCTGGAAACATTAATTACCCTCATTCCCTGCCTGCAACAGGAGTTTCGATGGGCAGGCCTGTCACCACAGCAAAGGACAGCCATTCACTCTACCCACGGCCAGGCAGACACTAACAGATGCATCAGATTATGCCTGGGGGGCCCACATGGCAGGAAAATGTGTTCAGGGAGCATGGCCAGCAAGCCAAATGCATCTTCATATCAATCAAGAAGAGATGCTAGCTGTTCAGAATGCCCTGACACAGCCTTCAAGGATCTACTTCATCCGGGACAACTGCTGGTAAAGACTGACAGTACTACAGTTATGTGGTACATAAACAAGCAGGGAGGCACACATTCCTACTCCTCTGCAGACAAGCCATGACTTTGTGGAACACAGCGTTGACTTATCAAGTACACCCGCAAGCACAATTCCTGGCAGATGAACTAAGCAGAAATCTCAAGGATCCTCGCGAGTGGAAACTAGACCCACAAATCTTCAGCATAAGGAAATGGTAATGCCTAGACATAGATCTATTTCCCTCCCCACACAACTGCCAACTACAGAGATTCTGCACAAGGACTTATCACAAACAAGCATGGAAAGTGGATTCCCTGTCATTCAGCTGGAAAAACCTTATGGTATATGCCTTTCCTCCACTGCCTTTCCTCCCCAAGGTACTCCTAAAGGTCAGACAAGAGAAGCCAAAAATCATGGCCACGCAAGCACTGGTACCCAATCCTAAAGAGCTTGTCTCAAGGCCCAGCCTGGACATTACCCCAAATTCCTCATTTGCTGACCCAACAAAACAATCAGATCCTGCACAGCCAACTCCGAACCCTAAATGTGGCTGCATGGCTGAATGTAACCATTCAGAACACACTTCTCTCTGAAGCAGTTATGGATATTATTTTGGAGGCCAGGAGGCTCAGCACCAGAAAATCTTATACAGAAAAATGGAAGAGATTCTGTGCTTGGAACCAGGCACAAGGAATGGACACGCTTGTACCAAATATTCCTCAGATTTTGCAATACCTAACTGAGATGCTGGACAAAGGCCTATCCTCATCAATTAAGATCCATGCCTCTGCCATTTCAGCTCATTACAATATGGATCCATCTATTTTTTCACATCTACTGCTATGGCAGTACTTCAGAGGGGCCAAAAACATAAGATCTCCAAGGAGAGCTCCAACACCTGCATGGGACCTCAATTTTGTCTTGGAAAAGCTCACACTGCCTCGTTTTGAGCCAGCCAATACAGCTGAGGTAAAATGCTTATGGAAAACAGCTCTGCTCCTAGCAATAACCTCAGCAAGTAGAGTCTCAGAGTTACAGGCACTAATGGTTGTGGGACCTTTTATTATTTTCCATCCGGACAGGGTTTCTCTAAGGACAAACCCAACATTTATGCCTAGGGTAGTGTAACCAAACCATTAACTTGCCTACCTTTTATCCAAACTCACAGAATAAGGGGGAGAGACTTCTGCATTTTTTGGACATACACTGACAGCTACGCTTCTACTTGGACAAAACTAAAGCCTTTAGAAAGACTGAGTAACTCTTAGTGGCATATGCTGCAGGATCGCAAGGAAAAGCTATTTCAAAGCAGACTATTTCAAAATGGATAGGCCACCGCATTCGTTTCTGCTATTTACAACATGGCAAATTTGGCCACATTCAGCCAGAGCAGCAGCCACTTCAGCAGCCTTCCTCAGAGGAGTACCAACCAAGGACATTTTGGAGGCTGCAACTTGGACTTCAATGCACACTTTTACGAAGCACTACCACTTACCTCTTTACTCTAAATCCAGAGCAGGCTTTGCCACTGCAGTTCTGCAGGGCCTCATAGCCACTCCTAATTTTATCTAGGCCCAGCCACCCAACCTCAGCTTTGGGATTCAACCCGAGTGTAATGACTGCAACAGTGAAACACGAACATAGTACAGTTGTGTACCTATCATAAATGTAGGTGTTCGAGTGTATTTACTGTTGCAGTCCAGGTTACCCTCCCCCTTTTCTTTGCTGGGACTTATCTGTACTTCTCTATTCTATACAACCTATGTGGTGTATTTGCTTGTAGATTAAGGTAATGTTTATATCAGTACATGCTTTTTTATGAACAGAATTTTTAGCCTACCCTTTTGGGGGCACCTGATATCTGGGGCAAGAAAAACTGAAGAAAATGGCATCTGCTGCATCTTTTATACCCCTGGTGCACTGACATCAGGGAAGAGGCGACAGCAACTGATGCTGGACCAGGACTTTGGAATTCAGGCCAACTGCGGGTAGCCTGCCAGCAGGATAACCCAAGTGTAATGACTGTGACAGTGAATACACTAACATCTACATTTATGGTAGGTACACAACTGTACTTTCTGTACTTAGAAGGCATGCTTGGTTTAAGGAACAGACCTTGCCAGACCATGTCAGATCTAAACTATTGGACGCACCATTGAACAAAAACAATTTGTTTGGCACTATGGCAGAAGAGGTCTTAAAGATGTAAGAAAAAGCTAAACCTACGCAGACAGACTTACAGGTCCGGCCTCTGAGGTTCAGTAGGCATTGCCCCTCCAAACTAGTCCTTTCCGCCCCCCTCCCCCCCAGGCCAGCTCAGACAAGACCTAGGGGAAGCAGACCCCCCCCCCCCACAGACAGCAGTCCCAGGGAATGCAGAGATCTTAGCAATGGAGTTCTCCCACTTCAAAAACAGGGAGTGCTAAGCCACCCTCTAATAGAAAGAACTCGCAATGACTTCACACCCCCACCCCTTACCTCTGCCCACCTGCTTGTGCCCCTAGGAGGAAAACTCTTCCCCTTCAAAAAACAGCCTATACTACCAACAACCGATGGGTTCTCAACAGAGTCCCGGGGATACAAATTATTTCCACACACTGCCAACTCCAAAAAGGTTCCCAGATCTTGCTCCAAACCAGTGGGCAGTGGCCAAAAAACAGGTAAATTCCGTCCTCTCCATGAGGGCAATACGGCCTGTTCCTGCAGATCAGATAGGCCATGGTTTCTATTCCAGAGTTTTCTTGCTACCCAGAGAAGAGGGCAACTGGCACCCATTCCTCAATCTATCAATTCTAAACATCGTCCTGGTGATAAAATTCAAAATGCTCACTCTCCGGCAGCTTATTCCTGTGTGTTCCAAGGATATTTGGTTAGCAACCCTAGACCTAAGAGACCTATCTTCACATCCCAATCAGGGATTCTTGCATTAAATAGCTACGTTTCAGGGCCGGATCTATGCACTTTCAGTTCTCTGTACTTCCCTTTGGCTTATCCACTGCTCCCAGAGTTTTCACAAAATGCTTGGCTCCAGCCATTGTTTTTTTGCAGACAAAAGAATATTCAAATTTACCCCTACTTAAACGACTAGAATCAGGCAGACCAGAAAAACTTGTTACAGTACTTGACCTTTGTAAAAGACGTACTGACCTCCCTGGGGGGTATACTGTAAACAAAAAAAAAATCCAAACTAGTCCCCTCAAATTGTATTCTTGGAGGCAAACCTGGACACAGCCTCCCAGATGGCATTCCTTACTCCAGAAAAACAAGCAGGCTACTTCTCTCCACTAGCCACCAGAACCCAGTTATCTGCAAGGGAATTCCTGCAAGCTCTAGGGCTCATGGCTTCTTGCATTCTGCTCATTCCATGTGCCAGACTGCATATGTGGAAACTACAGTTGTACCTAAAAAGCCTTTGGTGTCAACACTCTCAGGACCTTGAAACTGTCATGCCTATAATACCCCATCTTAGGAAAGATTTTCTTTGGTGGGCAGCAGCATGCAACCACAAGTGTCTTCCCTTCTCACAACCCCATGCTGCCCAGACCCTAACCAGAAACATCGGATTATGGATGGGGTGCACACCTGGCTGGCAAGTGCATTCAGTGCCATTGGAGCTGAAATCAAATACAGCTGCACATCAACCAAAAAGTTACTAGCTGTCCAGCACGATCTGGGCCTAAACAGGTGACTCATTAAGAATGAAAATCTCTAAGCCATTTGCTTTCCACAGACAACATAATTGTTAATTTTGTCTATCGGTTAGAGCAAGAAAAAAGGATCCCCAATGGGGTACTTATCTTTTTTGAAGACTTTGGGTCTGAAACTCGAAAACAAAAAATTCAGGAGTCTGCTGACCGGCACTTGTAAAATGCTTCTGCTTTGTGCACTGCACGGCAAGAAAGACTGATGTAATGGCGTCTGCTTCATGTTTTATAGCCCTGACATCATGGAAGAAGCGACAGCTTCCGACGCAGAAATCCGAAGACTCTGGTATTCAGGCCGGCTGAGGGCTACGTGCAGGCAGATAACCCAAATGTGGTTGCAACAGTGAAACACGAACATCTGCATTTATGGTAAGTGTACACAACTGTGCTTCCTTTCTGCAGGCTTGCCATGACCCTTTGGTACACAGCTTCAGCCATGCAAATTCACCTGCTAGCACAATTCCTGCTAGGTTCACAAAACTCACTGGCAGACAAAGTAAGCAGGAACCTGCTAGACCACAGAACCTTCACCCTTGTATCCCAGAAGTGGGGCACTCGGAAGATGGACCTCTTTGCCTCCCACAACAATTGCCAGCTCAGCAAATTCTGCACCTAGGAACCTCACAGCAAGGCCTGGAAAGTGGATGCTCTATCCTTCCAGTGGGTAAACCTCTCTATGCATTTCCCCCTCTATGCATTTCCCCCTCTATGCATTTCCCCTCTATGCATTTCCCCCTCTATGCATTTCCCCCTCTATGCATTTCCCCCTCTATGCATTTCCCCCTCTATGCATTTCCTCTATGCATTTCCTCTATGCATTTCCCCCTCTATGCATTTCCCCCTCTATGCATTTCCCCCTCTATGCATTTCCCCCTCTATGCATTTCCCCCTCTATGCATTTCCCCCTCTATGCATTTCCCCCTCTACTCTAATTTCACTGGTACTGCTCAGAATAAGGGATGAAAAAACAAGGGCAATCTTGACTGCCTCAGACTGGCCAGGCCAACACTCACTGCTGTGCAGCCTGTCACCCTTGCCACCATGGATTCATGCATCCACAATTGCAGACCCTGAACCTGGCAGCCTGGCTTATTCCCTGACCTCTCCTCCAGCTGCCAGCCTAAGCAAACAAGTCCTGGATGTTGTACATGAGGCCAGACACCCCAGCACTAGGAAAGCCTATGCTGACAAGTGGAAAAGGTATTGCACCTGGATTCAGGCTAAAGGAGCTGAAACAGCACAGACCTCCCTACCACTCATCCTGGATTACCTTGCAGACCTACTACAGAGGGGGCTTTCCTTCTCTTCTGTTAATTCATGCTTCTGCCATCTCTGCTCATTACAGTACAGAGCCACCTCTCTTCTCTCTCCTTCTCAAACCATTCTTAAGAGGGGCTAACAATTTTAAGGCCTCCTAGAAGAGCTCCTACCGCAGCTTGGGACTTTAACTTTGTGTTGGAAAAGCTCGCACTACCACCACCCCCTTTTAATCCTGCAGCTTCAGCAGAGTTAAGATTCCTCTTTGAAAACAGCCTTGCTTCTGGCCATCACTGCAGCTAGAAGAGTTTCAGAGCTACAAGCTCTCATGGCTGTAGAGCCCTTCATCATTTTCCATGCTGACAGGGTCTCCCTCAGGACTAACCCAACTTTCATGCCTAAAGTGGTGTCCAGTGTGGCTCTCAACCAGTAAATTCATTTGCCCACGTTTTTCCCTAACACAAAAACAAGGGAGAAAGGAATTTGCATTCTCTAGATGTGCACAGACAGCTCAGATTCTACCTGGATCGGATTAAATCTTTTAGGAAAACTGACCAGTTTCTAGTCAACTTTGCAGCAGGTGCAGAGGGCAAGGTCATATCAAAACAGTCTCTAAATGGATAGCACACTGCATCCATTTCTGCTACAAACACCATGGGAAACTACCTCCTAAAGGGGTCAGAATGCATTCCACCAGGACAACCTCCACCTCTGCAGCTTTTCTCAGAGGGGGTACCCGACCAGGGACATCCTGGAGGCTGCAACATGGACTTCTGTTAATGTCTTCAAGCATTACCACCTGTCCATCTTCTCCACATTCAGGTCAGGCTTTGCAACCACAGTCTTGCAGGGCATCCTAGCCATCCCCCAGTCATCTTGACTGCCTCCAACCAACCTCAGCTTTGGGAATCAACCCAAGTGTGATGACTAACTGTGAAACACGAAGTGCATAGTACAGTTGTATACACTTACCGTAAATGTAGATGTTTGAGTGTATTCACAGTTGCAGTCCTGGATGTTCTTCGTGTTTCACTGTTGCAGTCATTACATTTGGGTTGTCTGCTTTACAGGTAGTTCTCAGTCGGCCTGATTAACAAAGTCTTGGGTCTTGCGTCGGTTGCTGTCCCTTCTTCCATGATGTCAGGGGTATAAAACATGCAGCAGGCGCCATTACACCAGTCTTTCTTGCCGTGTGGTGCCAGAAGCAGTTCGCAAGTGCCCGTCAGCCGACTCCTGAAATTTTCGTTTGAGTTTCAGAACCAAAGTCTTCAACTAAAGCTAAGTACCCCTTTGGAGAAACTTTTTCTTACTCCTTACTGATGTCAGTAAATTTAATTGCATAAAATTATATAACATATAAAACATGCAGCCGACGTCATTTTATTCGGTCTTTCTTGCCGTACGATGCCCATAGCAGAAGCAGTTTGCAAGTGCCGGTCGGCCGACTCCTGAAATTTTCATACTCTAGTTTCAGAACCGAAGTCTTCAAACTAAAGCCAAGTACCCTGTTGGGGAAACTTTTTCTTGCTCCTTACTGATGTCAGTAAAAGTTAATAATTGCATTACTTGTGGGAAGCAAATACCTCCTAAGGATTTTCATTTGTACTGTATTCCTTGCCTTGGCCCTGTTTTGTGCTAGATTTAACCAATGCACTATTAAGAGTCTGTATATTTTTGCTTCTAAATATTTTGGTTCAAGATTTAACTATCCTGAAATGTCTGTTAGCAATCAGACTACTGGAGTTCACAAAAAGCACAAGGAAAAAGACAGTCTAGGTCCAAAATAGACAACGAAACTTATCCTAAGCCAGACGCCGGTACTCAGTGATGCACCTGATACCCGCTACTTTTGAGTCGCAGGCCTCTACAGAGACCCATTTGGAGTCCGGTATGCCGTTACATTCTCAGAGTATTGAGCCCGCGGATGTCTCTCCCTTGGATGGGTCCTGAGCCGCTGAGCAGGCACCGGCTTCTAAGGGTGTTTTCAGGCCTCAACATTTCTATATTAAACAGACACAGCAAAAACAAGGTCAAAAACTTGTCTAAAAAAAAGATGCTTGAGCCACGTGCTCAGGCCCCTATGCCTAAAAAACAAATGATCAAAATGGCTGAGGATTTAATTACCTTGGTCAGGGGTTCCCAACCCCCCACCTGCTAAGAGGCCTAGGCAAGTCACCGACTATGGATCTTCAGATCAGGTTTTAATTTCTTCTGATTCCTCTTCTGATCAAGAATTTTCTATTCTACCTTATGAGGATTCTGATGCAGAGGAATCCATCCCATCTGCATCTCCTCCTGAGGATTACTCTTTTGGAGAGACTTTGCATACTTTAAGGGAACATTTTCACTGGGAGAGTCGGGACTTCTCTGAATCAAGAGGCTTAGGGATTTCCTTCTTCCTCAGCATAGGCCTTTGGCAATACCTCCTGCATTAGACATTATTAATGTGTTCTCTGAATCAAGCATGGCTCCTGATTCCCTGCCCCCCAGCTCCTAGTAAGCCAGACAGATATTACAGGGTTCCTGACTCCCACAAATTCCTTTCAAAAATCCTGCTGCTGATCCTGAAACTATTTCTCAGGGTCCCAAGGGTGTTAAGGCTTCTACAACCAAAAATCCTATCCCCCCCTTCTGATAGATTCCAGGGTGCTGGATAGATGGGGTAAGAAGGTTTATACGTCTGCAACCTTGGCAATCGGGGCTTTAAAGTGTCAGTTTCATATGCTTAAATATCAACAGCATGTTATGGACTTAATGAAACAGAAAATGTTTATTTCTGATTGTGTGGAAAATAGTTACAGGATTTATTGCATTCAGCAGAACAGGTTGGAAAGCATACTTTGCCATGTGGTTTTGATTACTTGGATGCCTCTTGTAGGGCCGCCGTTACTGGATCTGTGATTAGAAGGCATGCCTGGCTCAAGGAGCAAAATCTACCTGATCTTAAAGCTAAATTGCTAGATGCCCGTTTGCAGCATGATACTCTGATAAGGCAAAAGAGGTTTTAAAGAAAATGGAAGATAAAGCTAAATCAATGCAAACTGTAAAAAGATTTCTTGCAAGTGCAGGGCACAGTAGGCACTGGCCTACTAAAAATTGGTCCTTTCCTGTGTCCAACAGAGCCACTCAGGGCAAACCCAGGTGCTCAAAAGGCTCCATATAACAATCCGTGTTCTTACAGGTCAAAGCAATGGGGTGCCTCCACCTCCAAATCTGGAGGAAAAAAAGCACAACCCTACAGTAAGCAGTTTCAATGACTTTCCAGTACCATTTCCAAGCACTTATCTTTTGACAGCCCCCTTGGGGGGGAAACTAGGACTTCATGCTCAAAATTCGCAGTTCATTACCCAGGACAAGTGGGTATTAAACATAGTCTCCCAGGGGTACAGATTTCATTTCCATACTTTGCCAATTCCAAATGGATGGCTGGATTTGCCACCAAACCAGTGGGCAGAGGCCTGGAAACAAGTCATGTCCCTCATGGATATGGGGGCTATTCAACCTGTACCAGAAAAGGAAAAAGAACAAGGTTTTTATTCAAGAATTTTCCTGGTACCCAGAAAAGACAACTCATGGCGTCCAATACTGGACTTATCGATTCTGAAAACATTCTTGGACATTCCAGCATTCAAAATGCTGACTTTACAACAGCTACTGCCTATGCTAGGCAAGAATGCTTGGTTAATAACTCTAGACTTTAGAGGCATACCTGCATATCCCAATAAGGGAGTCGTGCAGAAGATACCTCTTCTTCAAAGCAGGTTTTTTGCATTACCAATTCTCTGCACTGCCCTTTGGCTTATCTGCTGTACTCAGGGTCTTACAAAGTGCCTGGCACCAGTAATTGCATTCTGCAGACAAATTAACATTCAAATTTATCCTCATCTGGACAATTCTCATTCAAGCAGAGGACAAGGACACTCCAACATCTGGCGTTTGTAAAAAGGCTTCTAGCATGCCTAGGGTACACAAACGAAAAGAAATCGCAACTGGTACCCTCTCAAATAATTACATTCCTGGGTGCAAGCTTGAATATAACTGCCCAGATGGCTTACTTCACACCAGACAATGGCAACTGACAACCTACTTCAACCAAATGGCAACAAAACCCCAGTTATCTACAAGACAAATTCTGCAGGCTTTGGGGTCATGGCATCCTGCATTCTATTCATTCCATGTGCAAGACTGCATATGAGAACTTCAATGGTACCTAAAAAGTTTGTGGAGTCAACATAGTCACAATGATTCTTCTCATTCCCTGCCTACAACAGGAGTTTCTTTGGTGGGCAGAGACATGTCACCAAAACAAGGGACTGTCCTTCACTCTACCCCCTGCCACCCAAACCCTAACTACAGATGCATCAGACTATGCTTGGGGGGGCCCACCTGGCAGGGAGATGCATTTGGTTTGGGCTCCATTTGCCCTGAATGCATCTGCATATCAACCAGAAAGAAATGCTAGCTGTTCAGAATGCTCTGACAGCCTTCAAAGACTTGCTTCATCCAGGACAACTACTGATACCACAGTTGTGGTACATAAACAAGCAGGGGAGTACACATTCCTCCCCCCTTTGCAGACTAGCTATGGCCTTGTGGAGCACAGCCTTGACTTACCAAATACATCTTCAAGCTCAATTCCTGCCAGGAAAGCAAAATACTCTGGCAGACGACCCAAGAAGAAATCTTATAGACCCGCACAAATGGAAACTTGATCCACAAATCTTCAGCATGTTAACACTGAAGTGGGGGAGCCCAGACATCTATTTGCCTCTTCCCAAAAATTATCAGTTGGACAAATTCTGCACAAGAACTCATCACAAAAAAGCATGGAAAGTGGATGCCCTATCCTTCAGCTGGAAAAACCTATCTGTCTATGCCTTTCCCTCTGCCTCTGCTCTCAGAGGTCTTACTAAGTCAGACAGGAAAAAGCAAATATGATCCTAATTGATCCGGACTGACCTCGCCAGCACTGGTACCTGCTTCTAAGGAATATGTCGCACCTTCCACCATGGTTCTTGCCTCAAATACCTCATCTGCTGTTTCAGCAGAACTATCAAATTCTGCACACTCTACTCCAAACTCTGAATCTCGCAGCATGGCTAATCAACTAATTATTCAAACCACACCTCTCAGTAAATCTGTGATGGATGTTATTTTGGAAGCCAGAAGGCCTAGTACTAGAAAATCTTATGCTGATAAGCGGAAGAGATTCTGTGCTTGGAACAAAGCACAAGGAATGGACTCAAAGCCCAACATTCCTCAGATTTTACAGTACTTAACTGAGATGCTTCACAAGGGCCTATCTTTTTCTTCAATAAAAGTCCATGCCTCTGCCATCTCGGCTCATTACAACACAGAGCCTCCCCTCTTTTTTTCATCCATTACTTAAGCAGTGTCTTAGAGGGGCCAAAAACTTAAGGCCCCCAGGAGAGCACCAACTCCAGCATGGGACCTCAATTCTGTGCTGGAAAACCTCACCCTGCCTCCTTTTGAACCAACAGCTACTGCGGATATAAAATTTCTATCTTGGAAAACAGCTTTTCTTTTGGCAGTCACTTCAGCAAGAAGGGTTTCAGAACTACAGGCTGTCATGGCAGTGGAGGCTTTCATTATATTTTACCCGGACAGGGTGGCCCTCAGGACCAATCCTTTTATACCTAAGGTGGTATCCAATGTGGCTCTTAACCAGACCATTCACCTGCCAACATTTTACCCAAATGTGCAGAACAAGGGGGAGCGGATTCTGCATTCATTGGATGTACACAAACATCTAAGGTTCTACTTAAACAGGACTAAATCTCTAAAAGTCTGAGCAACTACTGGTAGTATTTGCTGCAGGATCAGAGGGGAAGGCTATATCAAAGCAGACTATTTCTAAATGGATAAGCCACTGCATTCGTTTCTGCTATTTGCACCATGCTAAACCTGTTCCCAAGGGGATCAGATACCATTCCACCAGGGCTGCCTCTACTTGAGCAGCTTTTCTCAGAGGGGTCCCAACCAAAGACATTCTAGAAACTGCTACTTGGAGCTCTGTTCATACCTTCACAAAGCATTATCAATTACCTTTCTTCTCTAAATCCAGGGCAGGCTTTGCCACTGCAGTCCTGCAGGGCCTTGTAGCCGCTCCTAATGCTGTTTAGTTCCATCCTCCCATCCATAGCTTTGGGATTCTACCCATATGTAATGACTGCAACAGTGAAACACTAAGAACATAGTACAGTTGTGTACACTTACCATAAATGTAAATGTTCAAGTGTATTCACTGTTGCAGTCCATGTTATCCACCTGCCATCCCCCATTCTATACCTTTTCTTTCCTTCACTATAGTCAAAAGCCTTTGTGGTGTATTTGCTTTTAGTCAAAGGTAGTTTATTTCTAAAAGTGCATTCATATATTTACTGTTTATTTATATATATATATATATATATATATATATATATGTGTGTGTGTATATATATATATATATATATATATATATATATATATATATATATGTATATAATTTTTTTTTTTGCTCCCCATTTGGGGGGCACCTGACATCTGGGGCAAGAAAAACTGAATAAAATGGCATTTGCTGCATGTTTTATACCCCTGACGACCTGACGTCATGGAAAAAGAGACCGCAACTGACGCAGGACCCAAGACTTTGTTATTCAGGCCCGACTGAGGGCAATCTGCCAGCAGATTACCCAAATGTAATGACTGCAACAGTGAATATATTCTAACATCCACATTTAAGTAAGTGTACACAACTGTACTTTTTAAATAGTGTCCCACGGATACAGATTTCACTTCCACATGTTGCCAGCACCAAGCGGGTGGCCAGACCTACCCCCAAATCAGTGGAGAAGTACTTTCTCTCAAGCATGGAGGCTATTCAACTGGTACCAGAAGAGGAAAAGGGACAAGGTTTCTACTCGAGACTTTTCCTCGTACCCAGAAAAGACCATTCATGGCGTCTTACCTTGGACCTGTCTACTCTAAACACCTTTTTTGGAGATTTCAAAATTCAAGATGCTGACTCCTCAATTACTTCCTATGCTAGGCAAAGATGCCTGGTTGGCAACACTAGATTTAAAAGAAGCATACCTGCACATCCCAGTCGGGGAATCTTTCAGGAGATAGCTACGCTTCAAAGCAGACTACACACTCTGCATTTTCCTTTAGCTTATCTACTGCACCCAGGGTATTCACAAAGTGCCTAGCTCCAGTTATTGCATTTTGCAGGCAAAGAAATATTCAAATAATCCCATACCTGGACTAATTCAGGCAGAAAGCCAGAACATACTTTTGAATAATCTGGCCTTTGTACAAAGGGTTCTAACTTGTCAGGGGTACACCATAAATGAAATTAAATTGCACCTGTTACCTTGTCAACAAATTATATTCTTGGGAGCAAGCTTGAGTACAACTTCCCAAATGGCTTACCTCACGCCAGAGAAAGAAATTCATTTGGCAACAGACTTCAAACAAGTGGCCACAAAAACTAATTCCATATGCAAGACTGCAGATGAGAAAACTACAGTGATATCTAAAAAGCCTATGGGTGTCAACATTCTCAAGACCTAGAAGCAATGATTCCCGTCATACCTTGCCTATGTCTAGAATTTCTGTGGTGGGCAGAGGCCTGCCATCAAAAGGGATTACCTTTCACACCACACCCCTGCTGCCCAAACCCTAACAGACGTATCAGACTATGCATGGGATGCTCAACCGGCAGGGAAGTGCATTCCGGGCAAATGGAACCCAAATCAAATGCATCTGCATATCATTCAAAAAGAAATGTTAGCTGTACAGAATGCTCGACAGCCTTCAAGGACCACATTCTTCCAGGAAACCTAATGGTAAAGATGGACAACACTTATGTGGTACATCAAGCAGGGAGGTACACATTCTTACCCCATCTGCAGACTAGCCATAGCATTGTGGAACACAGCCTTGACCTACCAAGTTTACCTACAAGCTCAATTCCTGCTAGGAAAATTAAATGCACTGGCAGACGGAGTAAGCAGAAACCTCATGGACCCACACGAGTGGAAACTGGAACCAAGGATTTTCAACATGTTGACAAGCAAATGGGGGAGCCCAGGTATAGACCTGTTTGCCTCTCCCCAAAACTAGCAATTGGACAAATTTTGCACCAGGACTCCCCATAAATGAGCCTGGAAAGTGGATGCCCTGTCCTTCAGCTGGAAAAACCTATCAGTCTATGCCTTTCCCCCTCTGCCTCTTCTCTCCAAAGTACTACTAAAAATCAAACGGGACAAACCAAGGATGATTTTGATTGCTCCAGACTGGCCGCGTCAACACTGGTACCCCCTCCTGCACAGTGTTTCATGGTTATCTCCATGGCACCTGCCTCAGACTCCTCTGCTGTCTTAGCAGGAGAACCAGATTCTGCACCCTCAGCTAACACTGAACCTTGCAGCCTGGCTGGGTTAATCTCTCCTTTACCATCCCTCAACAAACCTGTGATGGTTATCATTTTGAGGCAAGGAGGCCTAGTACTCTAAAATCTTATGCTGAAAAATGGAAGAGATTCTGTGCTTGGTACCAATCTCAAGGGATGAGCACAGCAGCTCCCAATTTACCTCTGATTTTACAATACTTAACTGAGATGCTTCACAAGGGCCTGTCTTTTTCCTCCATTAAAATCCACACCTCAGCCATTTCAGCTCATAACACAGAACCCCCCCTCTTCTCTCATCCACTGCTCTAGCAGTTCCTCAGAGGGGCCAAAAGTTTTAGACCACCCAGGAGAGCCTGAACCCCAGCCTGGGACCATAACTTTGTCTTGGAGAAACTCACTCCCATCTCCTTTCGAGCCAGCTGCTACTGCAGACTTAAAATTTCTTTCTTGGAAAACAGCTTTCCTTTTAGCAATCACTTCAGCTAGAAGGGTATCTGAATTACAGGCCCTTATGTCAGTGGAGCCTTTCATCATCTTTTCATGTGGACAGTCCCTCAGAACCAATCCATCCTTCATGCCCAAGGTGGTATCCAGTGTGGCTCTTAATCAGTCCATTCATTTGCCAACCTTCTTTCCCAATCCATATAATAAAGGGGAATGGATACTGCATTCCTTAGGTGTGCACAGACAACTTAGATTCTACTTGGACAGGACTAAACCTCAAAGGAAATCTGAACTGCTGCTGGCATTTGCTGCTAGGCAGATGGAAAGGCTATTTCAAAGCAAACCATTTCTAAATGGATAAGCCGTTGCATTCATTTCTGCTATAAGCACCATGGAAAACCCATCCCCCAGGGGATCAGACCTCACTCCACCAGGGCTGCATCTACCTCTACAGCCTTTCTTAGAGGCGTCTCTACCAGGGACATCCTAGAAGCTGCTACCTGGAGTTCTGTACATACTTTCACCAAGCATCATCACTTGCCAATTTTCTCTAAATCCAGAGCTGGCTTTGCCACTGCAGTCTTGCAGTGCTTATAGCTGGCCCTAATGCTATCTAAATTCCTCGTCCCAACCATAGCTTTGGGAATCCACCCAAATGTAATGACTGCAATAGTGAAACACCAAGAACATCGTACAGTTGTGTACACTTAACATAAATGTAGATGTTCAAGTGTATTCACTGCTGCAGTCCCGGTTACCCTCCCTCCAGTCCCCTAACTACTTTTGGCTATACCTCTACTTTCCTTTACTATGCTTAAAAGCCATTTTGTTGTATTTGCTTTTTTGTTGGAGGTATATCTTTGTACTTTTATATTTAATTGCTTCCCATTAGGGGGACAACTGACATCTGGGGCAAGAAAACCTGATGTAATGGCATCTGTTGCAGGTTTTCTACCCCCTACAACATGACGTCATGTAAGAAGGGAAAGCAACCGACGCAGGACCCAAGACTTTGTTTATCAGGCCGACTGAGGGCTTACCTGCAAGCTGATAACCCAAATGTAATGACTGCAACAGTGAATACACTCTAACATCTACATTTATGGTAAGTGTACACAACTGTACTTTTTTGTACAGCCCTGAAACTTATCTGCAGAGGCTACAAAAGAAGCAAAATCCTCTTGGGAACACTGCCATACCCAGAGGTAAGGAAAGTAGGCTTGTAGATGTAGAAAGGAGATGTGTACTTACTCCACATTATCCTTTATGGCCTTTAATTGCCAAACCCACATTCTAACATTTCAAGACTGTATTTTGAAATGTGTCTTTGAGAACTGTAACTCAAATGTAGGATACCTGAACACCATTTCTCTGGCAGAGTCAGACTGCTGCCCAATTGAAACATGCTTTTAATTGCACTTGTAATGTTGCAAATGTTTCTAGAGCAGCTGCCATTGGGTTTTTGCTTGGAAGACCAGCATGGCTGTGGAAACAGTACCTTGCAGATGTCAGGGCAAAGCTTTTGAATGCCTTTAAATGAAGATCTTTTTGGACCTCATGAAGGAGTTTAGAAGATTTGAGTAGAAAGTGGTAGACACTAATTTATGTGCGGTTAACACTTGACGACCCATGCCATTGTGATTTGAGTTTGCGCTTCAGAGCAGTCCAATCTAGACGAGTACATCATATTGTTAATCTGATGTTATCTTGGTCGCCATTCCTCACGTTAGGATCTTGGATCTGGTATCGGATCCGAGCCTGCATATTCTGACAATAGCTCATCTCAATCTGTTCCCCTCCCATGATGCTCTGTTGCCCTCTGTGCTTTCATATCTCGTTTGCCACTTGATCTAGACACTACTCACGAGGAGTTGAGCAATCCGAGTCTAAGTTGTCTCTCTTGGGGATATTTTCCTTTCCTTCAACTCTTCCCTTTGGGTAGTTAATGGTTTGGCTGTTTTGCACGTTCCCTCCCCCCTCCTGGTTTCGAAGTTAGTTCAATTGGTGCCCTTTTTCCTTTGGGTGTTGTAGCTTCTATTAAATAGCCCTCTTACTGATTTATTAGTATTGTTTTTTTTTTTCTTTTTCGTGTTTTCATTGATTTGGACTGTAATTGGACTTCGCACGTGTTTTGGACTTGCTTTGGCTTTTCCTTTGGCTGTGTTGGGGTTTGAACCATCTCGGACAAACCCTTGAGTTGCAAGAGATGCTCTGTGTGGTCGGAAAATGCCATTTTCCAACTCACATGAGGAGTTTCTATATTTTGGATGGCGGTGGCCATCTGGAGGTTTAGTGCAGTATTTGTTCTGCCTTAACCCCAGAGCCCTGGTTGACAGAAAAACAAATAGCTCACTAAAGGCCTAGTTAAATGGGGCCCCTTGGTCACTGATAACCTGACCAAGGCAGTCCCTTCAGAGGTGAAGGAAAAGATTCCTTCTAAACGACCCCAGCTGTCTGATCCAAAGTCCTTGGATCTGACTTCAGCCCAGTGCGGTGTCTGATCATAGAGCCTTGGGTCCTAGATCCTCTAGAGAGTCTACCCCTGGATCGGACTGTAGGTCTTCGAATCTGACACTATAGGTGCCCACCCCTAGATCCAAGGCTCTGGATTCGAGACCCACGGATCAGAGGATGGTTGTGGTGACCACTAATTTGACCTTCTTGGATCAGAGGGATTCGAGATGAGTTGCATCAGATCCTCCTTTTCTCTTGGTTCCGAGTAGGTGTGATCCGAGGTCCGTGATGGAGCCCATTGTGGTGGGAGTTTCCCTCTGATCCCGTGAGAGCGGAACAGATGTGATGATCTTATCATTCATCACAGAGTTCAGTTCCGAGCCCCCTGAACAGAATCTGCCTAATACCAAGCTCGCGTACACCAAAACCTCTCACGCTAAGCTGCTACCCACAATGCTTTTCTCCCAGTTACCTCCGATCTCATTTGCCACAAAGCCATATAGCAGCGTTTCATTGAGCTCTCCAGCTAAGTGTCATATTTTAAAAATATTTGTGTATCTTTGAACCTTTTTTCCTAAACTCCTTGTTTTTCTACCCTCTGTCTAGCTCTACCCATTGGGTATTTCTTATACCATCAATGATGAAGCTCTCTTCTACCCTTGTGGTATCGTTTGATACCATCATTGGTATCATCCCAGTTCTGCTTCCTCTTCTCACTTTCTATCAGTAATTTGTTTTTGTGTGTATGGATATGTCTGAGAAAAAAGGGACTTTGTGATTTAAACATTGCACTTCTTGCAGTGGCAAACTCCCTAACAGTGACTTGCACGACGATTGTGTGTACTTTTTGGGGGTTTCTCACCTCTGTGTAAAACCTCCTTGCCAGATTGCCAGTCAGTGGACACTGAACAAGAGCAAAAATAACAAAAAACTATCCAAAAGTGTTGTTTGTTTCGGCTTTTCCCAGTTGGGGGTCGCCACAGCGGAACTCCAGTCTGCTAATGATTGGCAGTAGATTTTTACGTGCTGGCTTGCTGGGCCTAACGCACAACCTTCATCAAAGGAACGCCCATTCACGCATGTCGCCACACAGAAGACGCTCTAACTGAGAATCGAACGGGCAACGTCTAACTGAGGCGACAACGCTACCGCAGCACCACCACCACAGTATAAAAAAAAAAAAACTATCCCAAAGTGCAAGGCACAAAAAATGCTAATAGTAAAACTGCAAACAGCCAACAAATATATAAAATACTAAGGTTTTAATGCAGAGATACGCAAGCGCTTTCACGGTATAACCTTACCACTTCATCAGACAACTACAGCAACTCACATTAGAACTGTTATACAGATGGCATGACTCAAGTTAATTTGTGCACCAATAAAATCAAACAACATGGAAGACATAAGCACAAATCTTCTCCCAGTCACATAAATTAAAGGTACAAACCCCCAGATAAAATCCCTTATTTTAAAACTAGGTACAAAAACCACAATACATGGTTCTAATTGTCTAAACAATAAAACTGATGCAAAAATAGACATTTCACGAAAGGGACTGTTTATACATAACACTCTATCCTAATAGATAACCATTCACTTGAGGCGTTTTTCTCGATAATGGCTTTACTGGGATATTGTCATTTAACCCCATGGCCATATGCAACCCCAGCCTCAAGATCCATTCTAACTCAGCCACCTTAGTGCGAATTACTGTATCACCCCCACTTAAATTGGGACTAGTGACATGCAGTACCTGAAAGACAAAAAATGTGTTCAGGACCTGTAGACAAGACGTGCTTGGCTAAAGCACTGAAGTCATGCCCCCTTCTTAATACAATACATGTGGTCCCTAATCCTTTCCTTCGAGCTC
Source organism: Protopterus annectens (assembly GCF_019279795.1). NCBI lineage: Eukaryota > Metazoa > Chordata > Ceratodontiformes > Protopteridae > Protopterus > Protopterus annectens. The sequence goes on from NC_056729.1 coordinate 566,260,221, forward strand.
CTATTGGTCTTTCCTACATAAAAACAGTATTGGCAGTGAGCAAGATAAACCACATGTCTAGTATTACATTTGACAGATGCCCTAATCCTCTACAAGTGACAAGTAACTGGATGTCAAAAAAACCTGGATTCGTCTGTACAATGACAGCACTTGTATTTATTGCACTTAGACGTGCCCATACATTGTAGAGGTGCAGGGGTAACATGCCGAGGGAAGCATAACTTGGCATATACTGCAGACTGATAACAGGTGATGTTGTTGTCAATCTTGCCTTCATTCTTGCTGGATGGGTTCAGAGCCTAAAGTCTGCTCCTACTCTGCCTGTACTAAAGCTCGAGAGCTAATTTACTGGCTCGAGGCAACCCTATATCCCATGATGCTAGGCGGTAACTACCCAGATCTCGTTTGCCACTTTCGCTAGCGAGGTTGCTCTTTTTACCGGCTAAGGTTAGTGACTGTTTTTTTCTCACTAAAATCCTAGTATTTCCATAGTTTTTCCCCTAGTATACCTTTTAGTCCTTTATAGGCTATTTTCTGTTGAATTTTAAGTTTAGTCTCTAATTTTTATCCCTTATACCTGTCATATTCTCTTTCCCTAGGTTAGGCCTTAGGCCCTTCCATTTTATTTTAATTCCCTCACAGGGATTCCTTGCTGTTTGTGTGTTTCCCGGTATCCCTGTATCCCTATTTGTTGGGGTGTGTGTGTCCTAACTGTGGATCTGAAGTAGGATTGTTCATTTGTCAGCAACCTATGGGTTACGGATCCGATATCGGATCCGAGCTGGCAACTTGTTTCAAGCTAATGGATCTGAGCTCCTAGCTCCTCCCTTCACCCATAATCCCCTGCTAACCCTCCATGACCCCAGATCTAGTTTGCCGCGCTTGTGATAGCTGGATCTCTTTTGAGCTCTGTCAGATAAGTGGAAAAAGTTAACTTTTTCTAATTATTTTTAGTCAGGAAATTCTTTTTTAGTTTAAAGTAAAGTATTTGTAAAGTGTCTGAGTTAGGTTCCTTATTTTTTTTTTTAATTAATACCCTTCCTTCGCTGGTCGCTAGTGTGTGTGAGTGTTGAGTGTCTTTTGGGGCCTGTGTGTGTAGTTTCTCTTTCTTTAAAAAAAAAAAAAAAAAAAAAAAAAAGGAATGGCTGAGGCCCCAAAAGCCATGTTTTCTAAATGTACCGAGTGTGGCCATAAGCTCTCCCCGGCTGATGGCCACACTCGGTGTGTTCAGTGCCATAAGCTCTCCCCGGCTGATGGCCACACTCGGTGTGTTCAGTGCCATGGGGTTGAACACCTCACCTCGGGCTGTACTATCTGTGCAGCGTTCAACCCCAGGGCACTGAAAGAACGGAGGTCAAAGCTGGTCCTGGCAGGACTTCTACCCCCGGATTCAGCTTCGGCCTCCGCTACCTCTGCTGCTCCCGTGGCTCCACCACAGCCTGTGGTGGTTGCCACTCCTGCCCCCCCTGCCTCCGACTGGGACTCAAACTCCCGCTAACGTGTCGGAGGACAGGGAGGCCAGGAGGGAGAAACAGAGGGAGAAGCACCACAAGCGGCGGGCCGAGACCTCCGTTTCGGCCCCGCCAGCTAAGCGGGCTTCTCCCTCCACTGCTTCTAGGTCTCCTCCTCTGCTCCGATCCCCTTATTTCTCCTCTGGGCCCGAGGAGGAGACCCGATCTCCGTCTAGGTCATCGAGGCAGCATTCCAGGCCTGCCTCGGCCTCTTAGAGATCCACTTTCAGCTTATCAGATGCAGACTTGGACCGGATGATGCGAAGGTTCATCCAGGCCCAGCTGCAGATTGGAGTGCTCTTGCCCCCCCCCCCCCCCAGGGGGGGAGCTCGACACCTTTTTTCCACCCAATTGCTCCTTCTCCGACCCGCTACCTGGGTTCGGAGCGCTCTGAGCCGAGCAGCCTTGGAGCCGGGGGTGGGTCGGCGCCGACAGTACTTGGTACTTCGGATCCGACACTACCCTCGAGTCTGTCTGATCCGACCTCTCGGAGCCGTGGTCCGAGCTTTGAATCCAGGGGATTCAGTGTGCTTTCGGCTCCATCCAGGTCGGAGCACACTGGTCCCACGGATCCGATGGTCACGGCGCCGGCTACGATCCCTTCATCGGATTCGAGTGGGAGCCGACTTTCGGATCCATTGGAAGGTGGCTCTCCCTCTGCTTTCGATGTGGAGATGGCTCTGTTGAGAGCATCCAGACCCCCAGTCCTTGCATCGACTCCTCCCTGCACTCCCTTTGCTGGGCCAGGCTTCCATCACCCGGCCAAAGGGACAGCCTGCTTCGATGTCACAGATTGTTCCATTGGAACAAGATGTTGCTGGCGAGGCCTCCTCTGACAATCCTCCCGAGGAAGCTCACCGCAAGCATAAGTTCAAAAGGAGGCACATGGACTCCCCTGAGTCCTTAACAGAGGACACGGACTTGGAGGAAGGGGAAGGCTCCCCAAGATCACCCCCTGAGGATGTCTCCTTTGGAGACATCATGGAGATGCTTAGAATCAGAGGTGGGTGGTCTGCCCCCAAGTTTTCCTCTGACGAGTCCGTGTTTCTGGAGGCATTCGAGGCAGGCCAGTCAACCTCCTGGGTGTCCCCTCCAGCCGACCCCCTGGTGGACCTCATTACCACCAGGGCATGGAAGGATCCGGACACCCTGGAGCCTTTACCGAAGCGACCGGATAGGATTCTTTGCCCCCCTCAGACCAGTCACATTGGAGTAAGGGCCCCCCTGTAGATGCCGTGTTGACAGCGGCAGCCACAAAGAGGGAATTGGCTCAGGAGTCCCTCAGTCCATCCACCGAGCAAAGAGTCCCGTTTGATGGATCGCTTAGGGAAGAGAGTCTTTAGTTCAGCGACCTTCTCATTAAGGTCTCTGAACTATATGGCACATGTCATCAGGATGCAGCGGGATCTTATCAAAGAATACGCTGCACCCCCCCCCCCCCCCCCAAGTCCATGTCTGAGGAGGATAAACAATTGTACTCCACCTGAATGGCCACTCTGAGATCTATTTCAAACGCCTCTATGCGGCTGTTGTCCCACGCTACAGAGGGAGCTGCTAGGGCTAGTGGAACAGGCCTAGTCATGAGACGTCAGGCCTGGCTCAGTCATTGCGACTTTACGGAGCCCTTTAAAGTGTCCTTCGCGAACGCCCCCTTTGGTTCTGCCCTTTTTGGCAAAACAGTTCGAGACGCTTGTCCAGAGTGAGAAGGACGGGAAGACGTCTGCCGTCTGAGTCCGCTTCTCTGCTGCCCAGCGGTCCTTTTCAAGGAACCAAAAGGGTCAGAAGATGTGGTTCCGGAAATCACAACATTCCCAACCAGCTCCGGGCAATCAGTCCTATCGTGGCAGAGGTGGACAGGGAGGACGTCGCCCCAGGGGCAGAGGGGCTCAGAAAAATTTTGGGTCTAGAGAACCTTTCTCTGAGCGGCCCGCGCAGCAGCCCTGAGGGGTTGCCTGGCTGCTCCACTCTGGAGGCAGTCTGAGGGCGTTTTTCGAAACCTCTAGTGGCATGGGAGTCCATCACAACAGACTGCTGGGTGCTTCGCATCATATCCAGAGGATACAAAATACCAATTCTTCATGTACCCTGATCCAAGAACCTCCCCGATGTACCACCCGATCACGGAGGTCGCAGAAATACAGCAGCTGCTAAGAAAGAGCCATCCAGCCCGTCCCCCAAGACCAGCTCGGATTAGGGTTCTACTCCAGGTTCTTTTTGGTGCCAAAAAAGACGAGGGATCTGAGACCCATTCTAGACCTTTCCCGCTTGAACCTGTCAGTAACCAAGGAAAAATTCCGAATGGTCACTGTTCAATCTATCCTCCCCTTTTAAGGGAGAACAATTGGATGTGCTCTATAGACCTCAAGGATGCGTATTACCGCATCTTAATGGACAAACGATCCAGGAGGTTCCTTCGCTTCCAGCTGAGAGCCAGTCACTACCAGTTCAGGGTCCTTCCCTTTGGCCTCACTACAGCCCCCAGGGTGTTCACCAAAGTGTTAGCAGTAATTGCGGCCCACCTGAGACTCCAGGGAATTCAGGTCTTCCGTACCTGGATGACTGGCTCCTGAGCGCACCAACAAGGCATCTACTTTGCTCGGCCAGAGACTTCTTTCTCCATCTAGCCCCACAACTAGGCATTACTATCAATGTCGGCAAATCTCTACTGGCTCCAACAGATCGTAGAGTTCATAGGTGCCAGAATAAACACCAGAGATTTGCGAGCCTTCCTAACTGCCAAAAGAATCAGAAATCTACAACTTCATGTGCGGGCTATCCTTCATTCAGAGGCTTCACCAGTGGAATTGATCCTGAGGGCACTAGGCTCCATGGCGGCAGCGATTACTCTCCTTCCATGCGCCCCTTTGAACATGCGAGTCCTGCAATGGACTCAGTGCAATGGTCCTTCCTAGCCCTTCCTGTCCACCATCCCATTGCTATCAGCAAGGCTTGCAGAAGGGCGCTACTATGGTGGCTCCAAACATTGAACTTCCATACGGGCTGTCCCTTCTGCACCTCTCCCCCTATCGCCACGGTGACCACGGACGCTTCCCGCCTCGGGTGGGGGGGGCATTACTCAGGCAGGACAGTCCAAGGCACGTTGAACGATAGAGGCCTCCCTGCATATCAACGTTCTGGAGATGAGAGCGGTGCTGTTGGCGTTGCAAGCACTTCAGAGCTTCCTCCCCACAGGAACGATTGCAATCCACTCAGACATGTCAGTGGTCTGGTATATCAACAAACAGGGGAACCAGATCTTATCCTCTTTGCCGCGAAGCCATGAAGGTGTGGGAATGGGCGATCTCCACCAACTGCTTTCTGATTGCAATGCACATTCCGAGGAGGACCAACATCCTAGCGGACAAGCTCAGCCGCACCCTTCTTACCCCTTACGAGTGGTCTCTCAATCCTCTAGTAGCGAAGCAGATATTTGCAACATGGGGACAACCCTGCTGCGATCTTTTTGCATCTCCATCAAACGCCAAATGCGACAATTTCTTCGTTCTAATCCCCCCACCAGGGGAATCTCCAAGAGACGCTCTGGTGCATGCTTGGCCACCCGGTCTACTCTATGCCTATCCTCCTCTTCCAATGATGATACAACTCTTACAGAAAACCTCTCGGTTGGGGGAGCAAAATGATTCTCATTGCCCCATTCTTCCTTCGACAAATTTGGTTCCCTTACCTGTGGTCTCACCTTGTGAATCACCCTTGGATTCTAGATCCCATTCCGGATCTCATCTCCCATCCATTGGACTTGCCAACTCCAAACCTGGACATTCTGAAACTGACAGCTTGGTTGCTCCAGTTCCACTCCTAGTTAGGACTCCCAGTATCTCTTCACCAGTCAAAGCCATCCTCGTGGCAGCGCAGAAGCCCTCCACCAGGAAAGTGTATCACAGTAAATGGAAACGTTTTTCCATCTGGGCGGAGTGCCGCGATCTAGATCCCTTTACGGCTCCTCTTCCATCCATTTTAGACTTCCTAACTGAACTCTTTCAAGAAGGCGCTAGTTGTTCAACTGTCAAAGTGCAATTGGCAGCCATTTCTCATTATCATGTGGGACATGATACAGGGCCCTTGATGTCAGCTAAATTGTGTAAAACCTTTCTCAAGGGTACCTTTTTACTTAGACCTCTTGTAAAATAAGCCGTACCCCCATGGGATCTTACTTTAGCTCTTCAAGCCTTGACTGCTCCACCATTTGAACCCGCTGCTTCAGTGGATCTCAAATTCTTGTCTTGGAAAACAGCATTCCTTGTAGCCATTACTTCAGCTAAAGAGTGTCGGAACTTCAGGCTCTTTCTGTAAAGCCTCCATACTTGATTTTTCACCCTGATAGTGTACCTCAGGATCAATCCCTCCTTTCTTCCCAAGATAGCATCAGAAACCAACATAAACTAATCCATAAATTTACCGGTTTTCTTCCCTAAATATCAAAATAAGGGTGAATACAAGCTGCACTCATTGGATGTTCATAGGCAGCTTCGTTTTTATACTCGTAGGACGGCTGGCCATAGACGATCTGACCAGCTGTTCGTTTCCTTTGCCAAATTTAACTTGGGGAAAGCTATCTCTAAAGTATCTTTATCTCGCTGGATTTCCCAATGTATCCTACTGGCTCATCAAGCCTCGGGTAGACCCGCACCAGAAGGAGTTTGTGCTCATTCCACTCGCTCCATTTCTACTTCTGCGGCTTTCAAGTCTAGAGTTCCTTTGGATGATATTTGTTCTGCAGCCACTTGGGCTTCATCTCATACCTTTATCAACCACTATAAGCTAGACCTGCTTTCTAGAGGGAGAGCATCCTTTGCCTCTGCAGTGCTTCATAATATCCTTCCATGATGGCCACCCAGGGTGCAGGTAGCTGGGGACTCTGTCCCACAGGTTGCTGACAAATGAACAATCCTACTTCAGATTTAGAAGTTATGTACTCACCATAACGTTCCATCTGAGTAGGTAGTTCATTTGTCTGCAACACCACCCCCCCCCCCCTCCTTCCCCCTGACCTTCTTCGGATCTATTAGTTTTTAGATATCCTTTGTTGGATATATATTGAGAGGCAAACTCTATCTGAGGTCATGGAGGGTTAGCAGGGGATTATGGGTGAAGGGAGGAGCTAGGAGCTCTGATCCATTAGCTTGAAACAAGTTGCCGGCTCTGATCCGATATCGGATCCGTAACCCACAGGTTGCAGACAAATGAACTACCTACTTAGATGGAACGTTATGGTGAGTACATAACTTCTAATTTTTCCTTTCGACTCTTCAATGTCGAAGGAGACAAAGGTCTCAGGTTTCAAGAAGTGTGACTCGTGCTGTCAGAAGATGTCTGACAGACGGTCACACTTGTGTTTATTGCCTGGGACCCCTGCACCTGCAGGAATCTTGCTCAGTGTGCCATGCTTTTAGCCCCAGAGTCCTGCAGGAGCGCAGGAATAAATTGATATTAAGGTGCTTGTTAAAGCCCGAAGGTTCCCTGGCTAAGTCTGTGCCGGGGAAGCCTTCGAAACCACCTAAACCGTCGGCTCAGAGTCTTAAGCCCTCTGATGGTAGTTCATTTGCGACATTATCGGCGCCGGCTGGAGCCGATACTTTAGTATTGCAGCTACCTGCATCAGCTCCAACCGGAGCCGATACCTCTAAGACTCTGTCTTCAAAGTCTGCTCCGGCTGGAGCAGACGTGTCTAAGGCCCCATCGGCTCCATTAACCCTGATGCCCTCCGCATGAGAGGTCCAGATCTCCATCACTGGAGTCCATACAATCGGCTCCGAAGTCACCATTACTTTCGGAGTGGAGCCATCGGAGCCATTCCTCTCTGTCATCCAGACTTTCCGATCATGACCTTGAGAGAGTGGTAAGTAGACTTACTGGCCCAAATGCTTCATAGCCCGTCTCATCAGACAGCGGCTACATCCATACAACAGATTATTCGTCCTTCAACTCTACCCCAGTGTTTGGAGCCGATACCTCCCCCTTCGGCTCAGTCGTCTGCTCCGATCTTGTCCATGGTGGAGGGATCCGGGTGCTTGGACTCTCTCGCCGGCTCAGAGGGGCCAAGTGGCATCGGACCCTTGTCTGACCCCGTTCTCCCTCTCTGAGCGTCAGCGTTGGTGAGTTCGGCCCAGACATCAGCTTCGGAGCCGTCCTTGTCTGTGCCAGCTGGAGTTCCTAGCTCTTCGGAGCGGGAGCTCTCTAGCCTGCTTGATAGGGGTGCCTTCGAGGTCATGAGCATACTGGCCCCAGTGCCAGCTCTACGGTCAGCTCCATCAGTTCCACCCACAGTAGTGCCTGCTGATGTCTCTTCCTACTCACTCGCCCCTGGCCATCGAGACCAAACGCCTCAGGTTTCCCCATTGGGCATATCCTCTTCAGAGGTTTCCCCTGATTTGTCAGGTGAACCCCCCGCGTAAGAGGACATGTGGACTCCCCTGAGTCAGTCACAACTGACACCGACTTGGATGAGTCGGAAGGATCCTCAAGATCCCCCTCTGAGGATGTCTCCTTCTCTGACATCCTTGAAATCCTTAAACAGAGGGGGTCTGGTCTTCCCTTAATCCTTACGAGGACGAGTCTGTTTACCTGGAGGCTTTTGGTTCTTGACCCTCCACCTCCTGGGTGTCTCCGCCCTTTGACCCCCTTATGGATGTGGTGGCACGGATGGCGTGGATGGCCCCTGACTCGTTGGAACCCTCCCCACGGAGGCCTTTTAAATTTATATCAGCCCCTTCTGATAAACAATTTTTATCCAAAAGTGCCCCAGTTGATGCCATGGTGGTGGCGGCCACTAAGAAGGAGCTGTCTGATCCTTCAGTACCTATCCATCCGCCTAACAAGGAATCTAGGACAATGGAGAGGTACGGCAAGCGGATGTTCTCGTCAGCGACCTTTGTCATGCGGTCGCTGAACTACTATGCCACTTCACCCATTTCTTTAAGAATGTCTCTTTGAAGACAGGTGAAGTCCTACAGGATCCATCAGCTGCTGGGTCTCAGGAAAAAATTAACTCACAGCTGGGAACCCTGAATTCTATTGTCAACTCCTCCATGCGGCTTATTTCATATGCAGCTGATGGAGCGAGTAGGGCCGCGGACACAGGTGTAGCTTTGAGGCGTCATGCCTGGATACGGCTTTGTAACTTCGCAGACCCCTTCAAGGCGTCTTTCACAGACTGCTTTGATGGTTCAGCGTTGTTTGGACCTCAAGTGAAAGATACTTTGACCAGATGCGAACAAGACGGCAAGACTTTCTGCCGTAGGAGTCCGTTTTACTACCCCATCTAGACCATATCCTAAGGGTCAAAAGGGTGGAAAAATGTGGTTCCGTAAATCACAAGGAGTCACGCCTGACGCAAGAGGTCAGTTCACCCCTAGAGGCAGAGGGGGGAACAACAATAGACGCCTCCCAAGAGGCAGAGGGCGTCCGCAGAACCAGGATAGCAGAGAAACCCTCTGACAAGCCCTTCCAGCATCCCTGAGGTGTTGCCAGACTGTCCACCTTTGGAGGCAGTCGGGGGAAGATTATCGCTGTACCCACAAGCCTGCCTCTCCCTCACTCAAGACAGATGGGTGCAGTCGATCATATCCGAGGGTTACAAAATCCCCCTTATCCAAACCCCAGTGATTCAAATGGGGTGTCTTCCAGACGTTCCACCCAGTCTAAGGGAACAAGCAGCACTAGAAATATCAAAGCTGCTAAATAAGACCCATCCAGCTAGGATCCGGGGTCTACTCAAAGTTCTTTATAGTACCAAATTAAACGGGACTGGAGACCAATATTGTATCTCTGCAATCTAAACAAGTTTGTAAAAAGAACAAGGTTCCGGATGGTCACGCTATAGTCCATTTTACCCTTTCTCGGCAAGGACAATTGGATGTGCTCAGTAGACCTTCAGGATGCATACTATCACATCAAAATGCACAGGTGCTCCAGAAAGTTTCTCCGCTTCAGGCTGGGAGCCAGTCACTACCAGTTCAGAGCCCTGCCCTTTGGTCTCACTACAGCCCCCCGAGTGTTCACCAAATTTATGGCAGTGGTTACGGCTCACCTGAGACGTCAAGGATTCCAGGTGTTTCCATATCTAGACGACTGGCTCCTCACTTCCACCACCAGACGTCAACTTCTTTTAGCCAGAGACTACACCATCCACATTTGCAAAGAGCTAGGTATCTCTCTAAATTTCGAAAAGTCTGCCTTCTTGCCTTGTCAGTTTATTACCTTCATAGGTGCCACCTTGGAACACTGTTCAGCTCTCAGTAAAGTTAACGGAGCAGAGGGTCTTAGATATTCAAAGTCATGTTCACATCCTTCTTCAGAACAACAAAGTCCAGGCCAGGTATGTTCTGAAGGTGTTAGGTCTCATGGCAGCAGCCATCACGCTCCTTCCCCTTGTCCGCTTTTACATGCGGCTTCCTCAATGGATGCTTTTCTCCCAGTGGTCCTTCCAACAGCTCCCTATGACACACAAGATCCTAATAACCCTATCTTGCTGAAAACATCTGTCTTGGTGGATGGTCCCCTCTCAAGTCCATCAAGGCAGACCTCCCCCCCGGTCGCCACAGTCACAACGGACGCCTCGCTGATAGGGTGGGGGGGGGGCATTTTCAGGGCAGGACAGTCCATGGCACATAAACGTCCTGGAGTTGACAGCAGTGCTTTTGACGTTGCAAGCCCTTCAAGACTCTCTTCCCCTGGGGACAATTGCAGTTCAGAAGGACAATATGTCCGTAGTATGGTATATCAGCAAGCAGGGTGGAACCAGGTCATATCCCCTGTGTCGAGAAGCACTCCGACTCTGGCAATGGGTGATCTCTTCTCAGCAGTTTCTGATAGCAACGCACATCCCTGGGAAGTCCAACGTCATAGCGGACAGGCTGAGCAGAGCTGTTCTCATGCCTCACAAGTGGGGTCTCAATTGGTGACTGACAAAATATTTTGGAAGTGGGGGTTTCCTTGCTGCGATCTTTTTGCAACACCTCAAAACAGCAAGTGCCTCGCCTCGACTTCACACTCTTCCCCCTTCCAGGCCATTCCCCTAGAGACGCTCTAGTCCATGATTGGCCTCGGGGACTTCTTTACGCCTTTTCCCCTTTTCCATTAATCACACAAACAATTCAGAAAGCTACCGCCTTGGGGGCCAAGATGATCCTCATTGCCCCTTATTGGCCTCGACAGATATGGTTCCCTTTCCTGCATCGCTACCTTTTGGAGCAGCCTTAGCATCTGGATCCAATGCCAGATCTTTTGACCCATCAATCAGGGCAGCTGCACCAATCCCTCCAATCTCTCAACCTCACAGCTTGGTTGCTCCACTTCCGTCCCTAGCCAGGCTTCCAATGATTTCAAATTCTGTCCGCGATATTGTAGCTTCCCTTAAATCTTCCACCAGAAGGATCTATACTAGTAAATGGCAATATTTTTCCTTTTGGGCAAAGGCTAGGAACATAGATCCCTTCACTGCTCCAATACAGTCTGTCTTGGATTTCCTAGCCGAAATCTTTCACTCAGGATCTTCTTCCTGCACAGCAGCCATCTCAAGTTTTCACATAGGCTTGTCTGACTCCAACATCATGTTCCATAAGCTTTGCAAGGCATTCCTCAGAGGTATCTTTTTACTCAGGCCTCCGATCAAAGATCCCCCACCACAGTGGGATTTAAACTTTAGTTTTAGCATCCTTGATTCTCCCTCCGAACCTGCGGCCACCTGTTCCCTGAACTCTTTCCTGGAAGACACTATTCCTAGTCACCATTACCTCTGCTAGGAGAGTATCTGAATTTCATGCCCTCTGCATTCGCCCTCCTTATTTACTGTTCCACAAAGACAGGGTTTCACTAAGAACTAACCCGTCTTTTTTACCCAAGGTGGCTTCTCAGACCAATTTAAATCAATCTATTGATCTTCCGGTGCTTTTTCCTAATTAGTCAAACAAGGTGGAGCAAAAACTACATTGTCTGGACGTTCATAGTCCACTCCGCTTCTATCTGGACAGAACTAAACAATTCAGAAAATCTGATCAACTTTTTTCATCTTATGCTGAGAATAAAAAGGGTCTTCCGGTATCTAAAGTAACCCTGCCTAGGTGGCTGTCTTCTGTGATTACCTGTATTTACCAACTCAGAGGTAAAGAATTGCCTTCTAGGCCAAGAGCCCATTCAACCAGGGCGTTGGCTACATCTACAGCCTTTCAAGCTAGATTACCAATAGACACTGTGCGGCAGCTACATGGGCCTCTCCTCATACTTTCATTACACATTACAAATTGGACATGGCCTCCAGAAACAGAGCAAATTTTGGTTCCACTGTTCTCAAGAGTCTGTTCCAATGAGCCACCCAGGATAAAGGTGCTAGGGACGCAGTCCCATCCAGCAAGAATGAAGGCGAGATTGACAGCTTAACATTGAGAAGTTGTGCCTACCATAATGTTCCATGTTAGTTGTCTTCTCTTGCCTTCTTTCTTGCGTCCTGCCCACCATCCCCCTAGCCTGGACAGACCGAGAGGTTCTTCCCCTTCTTACAGGGGACCTTATCTTGCATTATTCCTAGCTCAGACAGTTGGTCCTGGGGTAGATACAGCTTCAGATGGTGATAATTTGTGAGTTCTTCCTTCTCCACCTCAAAGGGGAGTCTATATTGGCTATGGTTTCTTAGCTACCAAACGAGATCTGGGTAGTTACCGCCTAGCATCATGGGATATAGGGTTGCCTCGAGCCGGTAAAATTTAGCTCTCGAGCTTTAGTATAGGCAGAGTCGGAGCCGAGGTTCGGCTCCGAACCCATCCAGCAAGAAAGAAGGCGAGAGAAGACAACTAACATGGAACGTTATGGTAGGTACATAACTTCTCATTTAGATCTATTGAAGGATGGCCCCAGATTTATATGAGAACCAATGCAACTTGAAACAGATGCTATGTAGTCCAATCTTGCCTACATTCTTACCCGTGGGTTCAGAGCCGAATATTGGCTCTGACTCTGCCAAACTTTTCTAGCTCAATCTTTCTATTGGCTGGGCTAAGATGGTATCCCATGCTGCATTGCTCTATCCCCAGATCTCATTTGCTGCTCGTGTAGCTCAGACTTGGTCTTGCTCTTGGCTGTGGCTAAGTAACTTTTCTTCTTTCTGAGAGAATTTATTACAAACAAAAGCTATTTTAATAGCTATTCCTACTTTGGTGGTTGAAAAAAAAAAAAAAAAAATTCGGTGTGGTCGTTCTTGTGGTGTCCCACTAGCTGTTCCAATGGGCTAGGCCCGTTTCAGTTAGAGGACCTAGTCTGCCCCTTGCTTCCCTGTTTTTTCTAACTTCTGGTTTAAAACCGTTTAAATTGGAGGTTGTAGTCTTAATCCCCTTAGTGTGTTTTACTGTTGGTCTAAAACCTTTTAAGTTAAGAGGTTTTAGTCTAAGTCCTCCTTGTATGTGTGTATCAGAGGATTGTTTTGTTAACAGTTTTAGTGGTAGTTTTTCCTGTGCTCACTGTGGTGTATTTGTGACTGTTTCGCTAGTCAGTTCAGTACTTGTGATCTTTGTCTTGGTGATTGTGGTATTTTATTAAGATGTCTAAAGATTCGAAGGAGCACAAGCCCTCTGGTTTTAAGAAATGCTCAGTGTGGCTATAAAATGTCCATTACCGATGGGCATTCGGTATGTGTTTGTCTGGGAGCAATACATCTGCAGGAGTCTTGAAGTTTGTCATGCATTCAGTCCTAGGGTTCTTCAAGAAAGAAAGTTAATTCGGAAGGGACTTTTGAAACCCTCATTTGAAAAGGGTCTGGAATCTGCTTCCAGCTCTAAACCTAGATCCACTAAATCAAAAAAGAGGCCTCTGGCTCAGTCAGTCTCCTCGGAGCCACCGGTGAAAGTAAATTAGCTTCGACATTCTCTGCTCAACTGTCCTCTGGGCCGCTGGAAGTGTCTGTGTTGATGGACCCGGTGTCTGCTCCAGTTATATTGGAACCTATTCGGAGCCGATCGCCCATTATTAGGCAAGTATCACCTGAGGGGAGATCTCCATCTCCCACCCTGTCCTCCAAATCCTCCAGGACACTATCTGATGTGGATGTTGATAGGGTGGTGCAGAGACTCCTTCAGTCACCGGTTTTGGCAAAATTGTTCTAGACTCCGTCCCAGTCGGCTCTGGAGCCCATTCTGCAACCTACTTCGATTCTTCAGAGTGCATCCCAGCCTTCGGAGCCGGAGTGCTCGGCTCCGTGTGAGGTTTCTAAGTCTTTTCCGATGGTTCCTCCTGGCTTATTGGTGCCGACGTCAACTCCGACCCCGTCGGCACCGTCCACGGGATTCAGGACTCTGGATTCTAAAGTTGGGCCCGAGGGAGAGGACTCTGGACAGCTTTCGGTTCCTATTCTTCCTCTCTGTGCTTCGGCTCAGGGAACCCCAACTCCTGTTATGGCCTCGGAGGCTGGTCGTTCTTCGGACTCCAGGGGGCCAGCCTTTGAGGCCATGCGGAGTGCGTTGGCCAGATCGTCAGCGACATGCAGGTCGGTCACTGTTCCCTACCACTCTGGTGCGGGTCTCTGATCACCTATCTTTAGGCAGCGAAGCTCCAAGGCCTCAGGGTACCCCCACGAGTGGTCCCGAAGTTTGAGGGCCCCTCAGTGTTTGCCTGAGGAGCCCCCTAGAAAGAAAATGGGCAAGAGGAAGCACATAGACTCCCAGGATGAGTCTCTCACCTCAGATACTGACCTTGAGGAATTGGAGGAGTTCCCAAAGTCATTCTCTGAGGATGTTTTTCTCTGACATCCTAGAGATATTGAAACAGAGGTGACTGGCCGTCCAAAGCCCCCTCCGAGGAGGAGTTTGTCTTCCTGAAGGCCTTTGGTGCTCAGCCCTCCACCTCCTGGGTGTCCCCACCCTTCGAGCTCCTGGATTTGATTTGTTGGAGGGTGTGGGAGAACCCTGATTCTGTGGAACCTGTCCCCAGGAGACCCAATAAATTTGTCTGCTCCCCCGGGTAAGGAATTTTTATCCACGGGAGTCCCTGTGGATGCCATGGTGGTGGCAGCAGCCACCCAGAAGGAATTAGCTGAGACTTCTTCCTTCACCCATCCTCCTAACAGGGAGTCTAGGACCATGGACCGATACGGGAAGCATACCCTCTCTTCAGTGACCTTTACCTTACGGTCGCTGAACTACTTATCTCACTTTACATAGCTCCAGACCGATCTCCTCAAGGAGCTTGGATATACTCTCACGGGTAATGTTTCTGAGGCGGCCCAGACAGTTGACACCCAGATGTCTACCCTCAATTTCATCGTTAACGCCTCCATGAGGCTGATTTCATATGTAGCCGAGGGAGCGAGTAGGGCAGCAAGCTCAGGAGTCACCCTTAGGAGGCAGGCCTGGATGCGCCTTTGTCACTTCACAGAGGCTTTCAAGTCTTGGTTCGGAACCAAGGTGAAGACACCCTCACCAGGTGAGAGCAGGCGGGAAAAGCTCTGTCTGCTGTAGGGGTCTGTTTTTCCCTTCCCTCCAGGCCTTATCCCAAGGCTCAGAGGGGTGGAAAAATGTGGTTCAAAAAATCAGAGGTTTTTTCCCGGTGCACAAGGTTAACCCCCTCCAGAGGCAGAGGAGCGGGAGGTTATTCAGGAAGACACCGCCCTAGAGGCAGAAGAGGTCCTCGCAACTTGGGAGACCGCGATTCCTTTCGTGGTTCTCCCTACCGTTGCTCCTGGTGGGAGGCCCGACTGTGCATTTCCGGTGCCAGTCGGGAGTCTAATATTATACCCGGAGGCCTGGTAAAACATCACCCAGGACCAATGGGTTTTAAGAATAATTTCTGGAGGTTATCCTCCCCTTTTCGTCAGATTCCCCTCCAGTCATGAAAATTCCGGATGTTCCACCCAGTCAAAGGGGTTACATGGCTTCAGAGGTCTCATAGCTGCTAGAAAAAGGAGCCATCCAGCATGTCCCCTCAGACCAGATCGGATTAGGGACTTAAGATTTTTTTGGTGCCGAAAAGAACAGGGGACCTGAGACCCATATTGTATCTCAGCCGATTGAACAACCATGTACAAAAGTCCAAGTTCTGTATGGTCACATTAGTCAATTGTCCCACTGTTGGGAAAAGTATGGATGTGCTCCATCGACCTCAAGGATGCTTACTACCATATCAAAATGGACAGGGCATCCAGGAGTCACCTACGCTTCTGGCTGGGAGCCAGCCATTTTCAGTTTCGAGCCCTGCCCTTTGGTCTCACTACAGCCCCCAGGGTGTTCAAATGTATGGTGGTGGTGACTGCTCACCTGAGACATCAAGGATTCAAAGTGTTTCCTTATCTGGACAACTGGCTCCTCACTGCCACCACCAGGCATCTACTAATTCAGACCAGGGACGCCATCATCGCTCTGTCAACAGTTGGGCATAACATTGAACTGGGAAAAATTTGCCTTGTTGCTCTCGCAGCATGTCACTTTTATAGGTGCAGAACTAGACACCATTCAAATGCGGGCGTTTCTACCACAGGAAAGAATCAGAGCCTTACAGCAACAAGTTCACACCCTGCTCCCTCTGAGAAGAGCGAAGGCAAGATGAGTTCTCCAGCTCCTGGCGACTATGGCTGCGACAATTATGTTAGTCCCTCCAGCAAGATTACATACGAGAATCCTTCAATGGCTCCTCTTTGCTCAGTGGTCTTTCCAAAGGTTTCCACTTTCTCACCCTATTTTACTCACGGACAGGTGCAAACAGGATATTAGTTGGTGGCATTGCACCAACAATCTGGGCACAGGGAAACCCTTTGCTCCGTCGCCCCAGATTGCCACGGTGACCATGGATGCCTCCTAGATGGGGCGGGGGTGGGCATTATCTAGGCAGGACAGTCCAAGGCACATGGCAAGAGCACTAGATACATTTACATGTCAACGTCCTGGAGATGAGCTGTGCTACTTGCGTTCCAGGCACTTCAGAGCTTTCTCCCTCTCAGGACTATTGCAATTCACTCTGATAATGTCAGTGGTGTGGTGTCTGATCAAGCAGGGAGGAACCAAGTCATATCCCCCGTGCAGAAAGGCCATGCGAGTGTGGCAGTGGGCAGTGTCTTCCCAGTGTTTTCTGGTGGCAACGCACATTCCGGGGAAGTCCAACATGATCGCAGACAGGCTAAGCAGAGCTATTATGCCTTATGAGTGGTCCTTGAACAGTCTAGTTGCGGAACGGATCTTCCGCAGATAGGGTCAGCCTTGCTACGACCTTTTTGCCAGCCCTCTCAATGCCAAATGCAGCAGCTACTTCACGTTGATCCCCCCAGGGATGCTCTAGTCCACAGTTGACCCTCCAATCTGCTATATGCTTTTCCTCCAGTTCCCTTGCTGTCAAAAGTAATTCAGAAAGCGCAATCCTTGGGAAGCAGAATGATTCTGATTGCCCCACTATGGCCTCGTCATGTTTGGTTCCCTTTTCTCCATCCCTACATCGTGGATGCGCCTTGGATTCTGGCCCACAACCAGATTTACTGAGATGTCAGGGCAGCTCCATCCCTCTCTGTGGACCCTCCGGTTGTCAGCCTGGCTACTCCATTTCCATCATTAGTTAGGCTTCATAATTTTTCACCGGAGGTAGTTCATATTTTATCTTCCTCTCAAGCCCTCTACTAGGAAGATTTATTCCAGGAAATGGAAGTGATTTTCAATCTGGGCTCATACCCAAGGGACTGACCCTTGCACGACTCCAATTGCTTCTGTTTTGGAGTTCTTGTCTATGCTTTTTTGTCAGGGCTCAGCATCCACCACCATAAAAGTCCAGTTGGCGGTGGTCTCTAACTTTCATGTTCCTAATGAGCCTAGTCTGATGGCTCACAGGCTCTGTAAGGCTTTCCTGAAGGCCACTCTGTTACTCCATACTCCTGTTTCAGAATCTATCATGCCTTGGGATTTAAACTTTGTTCTACAGGCTCTTACTTAACCACCCTTTGAACCTGCAGCTACTTGTGATTTAAAATTCTTGACCTGGAAGACCGTCTTTTTAGTAGCCATTACATCAGCCAGACGCGTTTCAAATTCAAGCTTTCTATAAAACCCCCATACTTGATTTTTCATAAGGACAGGGTTTTTCTCAGACAGAGCCCTTCCTTTCTTCCCAAAGTGGCATCTATCACTAATCTTAATCAGTCTGTTGCCAGTGTTTTTTCCCCAGTTCAACAGTTATGCTGCATCAGTAGAGCCCTGCCCTTTGGTTTCTCAACTGTCCCTAGTGTGTTAATGAAATGCTTAGCAGTGGTCCCAGTTCATCTGAGACTTCAGGGATTCCAGGTGTTTCTATATTTAGACTATTGGCTCCTCTCTGCCCCCACCAAGTGTCTCCTGACCATAGCCCTCTGTTACACACACACTGGTGGAGTCTCTAGGCATCACAGTCCATTGGGAGAAATCCAATCTTCAACCTAGCCAACAACTGGAATTTATATGGGCAGTTTTCAATACCTGCACATGCCTGTTGTCTCTTACCAGCTCACAGGCTTAAGAGGTTAAGATTGCAAGTACAAGTGATACTCTCAAAGAAAGGTGTCAGCAAGAGTTGATGTCCTTCAAGAATGCAACTGCAGTCCTTACATATGGGTTGTCTTGCCTCAGGCAGCCCTTCGGTCGGCCAGATTCCAAAGTCTGGGTCCGGCGTCGGCTGATGTCGCCTCCTCCCCGACGTCAGAGCGTCTGGGGTATAAAGGCATCAGCCGATGCCATCTTCTGTCTTTCTTGCCATGCGGTGCCCGAAGCAGAAGCAGTTCGCAAGTGCCAGTCGGTCAGCTCCTGTGTTTTCAGTTACCGAAGTCATCTAAAAGCCAAGTACCCCGTTGGGGAGCATTTTTTTTTGCTTCAGCTGATGTCAGAAAAAATTGAAAAAGTTAATTGTTTGTCTTGTGGTAAACAAATACTTCATAAGGACTTCCATTCTTACTGGCTCCCTTGCCTGGGCCCAGACCACGACGTCTCGGCCTGTGCTGCCTGTGCTTGCTTTAATAAGCGCACTCTCAGGTGCCGGGCAGAATTTGCCAAAGACTTTTTTGGCGAATCCTACGCTTACATCATGCCGTCGGAACAACCGACAGCACAAACTACCAAAAAACGACTGGGACAGACATCCTCGGCCCGCGCCTTCCTCCGATACCACGCCTAAGCCCTCAGCGACTGCATTGGTCCCTTCGGAAGCGGTAATTCAACCGCTCCAGGCCGACAACACCTCGTTAACACATTCTTCGGTCCCGGAGATTTCACCGGTGCCGGTTGTTGATTTTCCTCCAGAAACCAAAGCTCTAGATCTACCCGACACCATTCCTGTGGACAAAGTTACCCCTGCACGTGGGGCAGCTAGGCCTCCGGTATCCATGTCCATCAAGGCCTTTGCACGTGCTAAGGCTGCCAGCTAAGCCAAGGCCCATCCTAAACCTACTTCTCGGGTCCCTTCTGACAGACAGATCATGACTCTTGCTGCAGATCCAATCTCTCATCAGGGGTTCTCAGCCTCACCCAGACAGAGGTTCTCAGCCGCCTGCAGAAGAAAGGCCTAGAACTGAGCAGGCAGACACCCTGTCTTCAGATGAAGCCTCTGGGGATTCAGAGCATTCAGATGCCCAAGAAGAATCCTTCCAGGCCTATGAGGACTCTGAGGCTGAGGAATCAATTCCCTCTGCCTCTCCTCCAGAGGATTTTTCTTTCGGTGAAGTACTCCACTCCATGAGAGAACATTTTAAGTGGCAGGGTCAGGAATTTTCTGATTCTAGGAAAGGTCTACATACCTTCCTTAAGTTACCCCAGCACAGACCTTTAGCTATCCCTCCAGTCTTGGATGTCCTGGATGATGTATTCTCAGACTCCAGTGCTTCCCCTGATTCTCTCCCTCCTGCTCCTGTCAAGCCAGACAGATATTACAGGGTCCCTGACACTCACAAGCATCTCTTTAAGGCCCACTCTGTGGATCTAGAAACTATTTCACAGGGCCCCAAAGGAGTGGCTACTTCCTCAGCCAAAAACCCTCTGCCAGCAGACAGGGAAGCTAGGTCCCTGGAGAGATGGGGCAAAAAAGTTTATACCTCTTCCACCCTTGCCATGAGGTCGCGTAACTGCCTTTTTCATATGTTTCAGTACCAGGATTACTTAATGGATGATTTGCAGAAAAAGCTAGCCTCTCCTGAGCCTATAGATAAAGGCATTGCAGGATTTGGTTCATAATACTCAGCAGGTTAGCAATCATTTTCTTCAGTGTGGTTATGATGCATTGGAAGCTTCATGTAGGGCAGCTATGACAGGGGCCGTTATCCGTAGACATGCTTGGTTGAAAGAACAGCCACTGCCGGATCATGTTAAAGTAAAGCTCCAGGACACACCTCTGGATAAACAGAAGCTTTTTGGTGCTAATGCTCAGGATGTGTTGAAGTCTATTGAGGAAAAGGCAAAATCAGTACAGACAGTCAAGGAAAGTACAGTACAGAAAGTCCAGGTTCAGCCACCTAGATTCAGCAGGAATTGGCCTTCAAAGAATTGGTCCTTTCCAGACTCTGACAAGTTTCAAAGGGAAAGAACAGGCGTGCACGAGGTAGAGGGCAATACCGAGGCTCCTACAGGGGCCGCCAATGGCAACCACAAAATCAGAGAAGTGGCACAGGTAGTTCACCTGCACCACTGGGACAATCACAATGACTTAACTTTCACCCCGCCTACCAAGGCTCAGAGAAGCACCTCTAGGCGGAAAATTATCTTTATTCTCAAAAAACTGGCACATTATAACAAAGGACAAATGGATTCTGGACATAACAAAGGTTACAGGTTCCACTTCCATACCTTACCAACGTGACAAGGCATGCCAAACCTGCCACAAAATCAAAGGGCAGAGGCACTCATAGAAGTTTCAAAGCTGTTACAAATAAAAGCAATAGAGAAGGTTCCTCCTCAGGAACAAGGCCAGGGATTTTATTCAAGACTGTTCCTTGTTCCAAGAAAAGAAAAACAATGGAGGCCTATATTGGACTTGTCCGTTCTAAACACTTTTCTCATGGTGCCAAAATTCAAGATGCTGATGTTGCAGCAACTCCTTCCCATGCTGGGCAAGGGGTCTTGGCTGGTTACTCTGGACCTGAAGGAGGCATACCTGCATGTCCCTATCAGACACAGTTGCAGAAGATACCTCAGATTTCTTGCAGGAACAGAGCACTATCAATTCTCAGCATTGCCGTTTGGCTTATCTACTGCGCCCAGAGTTCACAAAATGCCTGGCATCAGTAGTTGCACATTGCAGACTCCAGGGGATCCAAATATACCCTTACCTGGACGACTGCCTCATACAAGCAGACGGCAAACAAACCTTGACAAAAAACTTGGATTATGTCATTCAATTGCTACAGGCTTTGGGATACACAGTCAGCATTCAAAAATCAAGACTACTGCCATCCCAAGAGATTATTTTTCTAGGAGCAAAGCTGGACACACAACTACAAATGGCTTTCCTCACCGAGGAGAAACAAGAACATTTAACAGATTACTTAAAAAGCCTAGCAAAACTAACCCACCTGACCGCAAGGAAGACCCTGCAGGCCCTGGGGTTCATGGCTTCTTGCATTCTTCTAATCCCTCTGGCAAAACTACACATGAGAAAGCTGCAATGGTACCTAAAAAGCTTGTGGTCTCAACACAGCCACAACCTAGAAGACGTAATACCACTCATTCCATGCCTGCAAAGGGAATTCTTGTGGTGGGCTCAAGCAAGTCATTTAAACGAAGGTATGCCTTTCAACAAAGCTCAAACAAGTCAAACCATTACAGCAGACGTCTCAGACCATGGATGGGGGCGCACATGGAGGGCCGATGCATTCAAGGGCAATGGACTCCCATGGAAATGCATCAGCACATAAATCAAAAAGAGATGTTGGCAGTGATACATACAATAGAAGCCTTTGGAAAATCTCTTCAGCAAGGTCATCTGCTAATAAGGACAGAACACCACTGTCATGTGGTACATAAACAAGGGGGCACTCATTCCTACCCCCTCTGCAGATTAACAATGACTCTTTGGGAAAAGTCCCTGAAACTCAACCTCCACTTGCAATCCCAGTTTGTTCCGGGCAAGGACAATGTTCTGGCAGGCAGGTTGAGCAGAAATTTCTTGGATCCACACGAATGGATGCTACACCCACACATTTTCTCACAAATAACTGCTTGGGGAAGATCGGACATAGATCTCTTTGCTTCTCATCTCAATCATCACCTGGAAAGGTTCTGCACAAGGACACACTATCCTCTAGCCTGGAGAACGGATGCTCTTTCCTTCAGCTGGAATACCCAAACAATTTATGCATTCCCTCCTCTACCTTTACTCACCAAGGTGTTACCGAAGATCAAAGCAGAACCAAAAGGAATCTTGATAGCTCCAGACTGGCCAAGGCAACACTGGTATCCATTGCTATTGAGCATAACTCACACCAAGCCGTGGCCCTTGCCTCAATGGCCTCTGCTACTGACTCAGCACAGTTACAAGACTGTTCATCAGAACCTACAAACTTTGAAGCTGACAGCTTGGAGGGTTCCATGACTGTGACCCATGACTCCCTCTCCGAAAAAGTTCAGGAAATTTTGCTGGAGGCACACAGACCTTCCACCAGAAAAACCTTTTCGGCCAGATGGAAGAGATTCATCATCTGGAATGCCAACAAGGGCCAGGATGCTTCAGTGATGAACATACCTCAAATATTAGAATACTTGGCAGAAATGTTTCATAGTGGCCTTTCATACTCTTCCATCAAAATCTACGCTTCAGCTATCTCAGCACATTACAACTGTGATCCACCTGTTTTCACATCCCTTGCTAAGACAGTTTCTAAGAGGGATAAAGAATATCAAACCTCCAAGAAAACCACCAATTCCTGCATGGGACCTCAATTACGTCTCGGAAAAATTAACTCTTCCTCCCTTTGAACCAGCAGCATCTTCAGAAATGCAATTTCTCTCTTGGAAAACTGTTTTCCTGTTGGCAGTCACTTCAGCAAGAAGAGTCTCGGAGATACAGGCCCTCATGGCAGTTCCTCCTTTTCTCATTTTTCATCAGGACATAGTTTCTCTAAGGACCAATCCTTCATTCATGCCTAAGGTGATATCCAGAGTGTCTCTAAATCAAGCAATCCACCTGCCTACTTTCTTTCCCAATCCTCAAAATAAAGGGGAAAAGCTGCTGCATACTTTGGACACACAGACAACTACGCTACTACTTGGACAGAACAAAGGCCACCAGGAAGTCTGACCAACTGTTTGTAGCCTATGCTGCTGGAGCGCAAGGAAAAGCGGTCTCCAAACAAACTATTTCAAAATGGATTGGACACTGCATCAGATTCTGTTACTCTTTCCATGGAAAAAGTATGCCAGCCAATATTAGACCACACTCCACCAGAGCTATGGCCAGATCCACAGCCTTTCTAAGAGGAGTGGCTACAAAAGACATTCTAGAGGCTGCTACATGGAGCTCCGTGCATACATTTACCAAACACTACAACCTGCCATTATACTCCAGATCCCGAGCAGGCTTTGCTTCGGCAGTCCTGCAGGGCCTTCTAGCTACACCATCTCTTGCTTAGATCCTACCACCCCCAGCTTGGCTATGGTATTCAACCCATATGTCAGGACTGCAGTTGCATTCTTGAAGGACATAGTACAGTTTTGTACCTACCATAAATATAGATGTCTGATAGATATGCAACTGCAGTCAGGTTTTCCCTCCCTCCTACCCCTCTGTTTTTCCCCTTGGGTCCATTCACCCCTTTCCTATTAGCTGGGGTTATCTGTTATGGTGTATCTGTTTATTACTGTTGTGCATGTCTGGATTTTCTGTTTATCCATTCACAAAATTTAGCCTTCCTTGGAGGGCACCTGGCATCTGGGGCAAGAAACACTGAAGATGTCGTCGGCTGATGCCTTTATACCCCAGCCGCTCTGACGTCGGGGAGGAGGCAACATCAGCCGACGCCGGGCCCAGACTTTGGAATCTGGCCGACCGAAGGGCTGCCTGAGGCAGGACAACCCATATGTCAGGACTGCAGTTGCATATCTATTGGACATCTACATTTATGGTAGGTACAAAACTGTACTTTCTCCATGCTTTGGGGTGTATGGCTGCAGCCATTCAGATTGTTTCTCTGGCAAGATTACATATGAGACTGTTACAATGACTCCTATTTGTCCCAATGGTTCGCAAATTTTCACTCCCTAAATTCACAGGTCCTCATTACCAACTCTTGCATACAAGATGATCTTTGGTGGATGAGGCCAGACGAAAAGATTTGGTGTCGCCCCTTACAAATCTCACAACCCAACGCCACAATGAGCACGGACACTTCCCTAATATGGTGGGGTGGGGGACATTTTCAGGGAAAGACCATCCAAGGCACGTGGTCCAGCTTAGAGGCCAACTTTGCATATCAGTCTTCTGGAATTGAGAGCCGTGCTGTTAGTGTTGCAGGCATTACGTCCACTCCTTCCGTCTGGAACAATTGCGATTCAGACAATCGTAGTAGTCTGGTACATAAACAGAGGGACCAAATCCTACCCCCTTTGTTGAAAGGCATTGAATTTGGCACTGGACGATAGCTTCCAACAGCTTTCTTACAGCATTACATATCCCAGGGAGCTCCAGTGTGATTGCAAACAAGCGGAGCAGATGCATTCTTCTGCACGAGTGTTCTGTCAAGTCCGAATGTGATGGCAGAACTTTTCAGCTGTTGGGGCTAGCCTTGATGTGATCTCTTTGCTTCTACTTCAAAGAACAAATGCAGCAGCTTATTTTCCCTTTTTCCCCCAGAGGGGAGTCCCTGAGACGTTTTGACTCCTGATTGGCCCACGGGTCTCCTCTATGCTTATCCTCCATTTCCCTTGATACCCCTGTTTTTGAAGAAAGCAATTTAGTTGAGATGCAAGGTGATTCTCATTGCCCCATTCTGTTCCCGACAAGTGTGGTTCCCCTTCCTCTGACCTCACCTGTTACAACCTCCATGGATCCTGGACACTCATCCAGACCTAATCTTTCTCCCCGAAAGGTGGACTCTCAAATCTGTCCACACAAGCTGACAGCTTGGTTTCTCCACTTCTGTTAGTCACCAGGCAGGAAACCCTCTCCTCACCTGTTTGCTATGTTATTCTGGCCTCCCATAAGCCGTCCACCAGAAAACTCTGCAGAGAGAAGTGGAAAAGTTTCGCGGTCTGCTCTGAAGAACAGGTGTTAGACCCCCGCCCCCCATCAGCTCCTGTATCTGTTTTACTTCAATACCTTTCAGAGTTTTTGAGAATGGCGCATCAGCTTCTACTATCAGAGTCCACTTGGCAGGTATTTCCAATTTTCATAACTGTCTGGAAGGCATTCCACTCTTCTCCACCTGCATATACAAGACCTTTCTCAAAGGAGTTTTTCATAGCAGCCCCCCCCCCCCCCCCCCAATCAGACTGCCTTTAGAGACATGGAATCTCTCTGGTATTAGTCTTTCTCTACCCCCTTTTGAGCCTGCTGCAAAATGTGACCTTAAATTTCTGTTATGGAAATCTCTAATCTGAAGTTGTTAATCTTCCTATTCATCACTGATGGGTTCAGTTCCGAGCCCTCAAAACCGAGTTGGCCTTATACCAAGCTTGCGTGTACCAAAAGCTCTCAAGCTAAGCTGCTACCCACAATTCCCTTTGCTCAGTTACCTCAGATCTTGTTTGCCGCGCAGCCATATAGCAGTGTTTCATCGAGCTCTCCAGCTAAGTGTTTTTTCTTAAAAGATTTAATAGTTTGTAAAAGTTTTTTCTTCCTTTATAACTGATCCTTGTTCTATATTGCTACTGCTGTACCCACAGGTATTTCTCTCTTACCGTTGTTGGTAATTTCCTGGTGTCTAACTTTCTACCTTTTACGGTACCTTGTTACCATTGCTCGTATTTACTTTTTTTTTCCTCCATTTCCTCTCTCCGTCCCTTGTGTGCGAGTGTTTTTGGAATGTCTGAAAAGAAAGGAACTACGGGATTTAAACACTGCTCTTCTTGCAGTGGTAAACTGCTGAAAAGTGACCTTCATGAGGAATGTGTTTACTGTTTGGGGGTTCCGCATTTGTTGGCAAAACCCCTTGTGATAGCTGTGCTAGTTTCATTCAGCAAATGCTGAATGACCGTTATAACAAAGTTATTTTAAAGGGCCTGCTTGCTTCGCCTTTCTTGGGGGCCATTTCTGTGACAGAGGTCTCATCCCCCTTCAGCTTCAGATAAGCGGAGGTAAGGGTCATAAGCACTAGGCCCATAAGTCCTCATCTGAACACCATTCTGCCTCCTTGGTGCCGACTACTACATCTGCTCTGAGCTCTGTTCCAATAAAGTTCACCGAGGTAGCCTCGTCTGCACCCACACCAGCACTGACCGTTATGGCACCGCCTACGTCTTCGATACCGACCAGTATTACGTCTTCGATTCCGACCAGTATTTCCATTTCTATATCAGCACAGACTTCGCCCGTTTCAATCCCCTTATCAGTTCATACGACGACTTTGGAACCATTCCTATCGACCCAGTTATCAGTTTTGACAACTACATTGTAATCATTCCTATCGTCCACTCCTGTAGTGACTTTTGCTGCAAGCCCTTTCACAGCTCCGACCATACCATTACTACATGTTGCAAAATT
This sequence comes from Protopterus annectens, assembly GCF_019279795.1. NCBI lineage: Eukaryota > Metazoa > Chordata > Ceratodontiformes > Protopteridae > Protopterus > Protopterus annectens. Next base: position 566,286,362 of record NC_056729.1, read on the forward strand.
GGAATAGTCAATGCCGTTCTGTGACGCACCATAGACCCGATACTCATCCAATGTGGGCCCTTTTACTGGACAAGCCTGTAGCCCCTTTTTGGACCGGCCAGACTCCTCTTCAGATGAATCGGTGAGATCCACCGGGAGCCTTTCCGAATTGGATGTGGTGCGACTTTTTGATGAGCTGCTGACTGCTAGGGGAATCTCAAATCCGCCTAAAGCCTATCCCACTCCTGGCTTTGGGTCTATTTCTCCAGCAACCCTTACTTACTCTCCTCCCTTGGATTCCTCTGTTCCGAGGCTCATCTGCCCAACTTTTAACAGAGGAATTCCTCTCCTCTGCGCCAACAGCAACTATGTCTGAGGTTCCGAGATCCCTTTGGGTGCAGGTTCCGTCGAAGCCCTCCCTTCCACAATTTCATGCTTGGGGGATTAAGCCCTCGGTCCCGGTGTCTGTTCCAATGGTTTTGTCAGCCCCGACTTAGGAGCAGAGGGTGATTACCGCTCCGAGCTTGATTGGGGCTCCGTCCCCATGGGTGGACCATCTGGAGCGGGGTGTGACCCCATTTCTGATTCAGTCTTCGGTTTCCGGCTCCCATTCCTCTTCAGGCGAGCCCGCTTTCTGGGTGATAGAGAGCTTGTGCTGCCAGCAATCCTCCACAGTTGGTTATTCCCCCAGATGTTCATCGTCTTTCCCTGTTGCAGTCATTACACTTGGGTTATTCTGCTGACAGGCTACCTGCAGTTGGCCTGAGTTCCAAAGTCTAGGTCCGGCGTCTGTTGCTGTCACCTCTTCCCTGACGTCAGTGCACCAGGGGTATAAAAGATGCAAAAGATGCCATTTTCTCCAGTCTTTCTTGGCGCACAAAGCAAAAGCAGTTCGCAAGTGCCAATCGGCCAACTCTTGAGATTTTTGAAATCTAGTTTCAGAACCAAAGTCTTCAATAAAGCTAAGTATCCCGTTGGGGAAACTTTCTTGCTCCAGACCAATGTCAGTAAAAGTAATAATTGTATTTTTTGTGGGAAGCAAATACCTCATAAGGACTTTCACTCTTACTGTATTCCTTGCCTAGGCCCTGACCATGACGTTGCTAGTTGTCGGTTTTGTGCTAGATTCAACAAACGCACTATTAAACGGTTTGATTTTGCTTTACATTACTTTGGCCGAAGGTTTAACTACATAATGCTGTCAGAACAACCGACGACCGGAATTCATAAAAAACGCAAAGACACAGAAAAGGACAGGCATCTGAGGTCCAAAACAGACTACGAGGCCTCTTCTAGGCCAGTCGCCGGTTCTCAGTGAGGTGCTTTCGCAGCCCCTGACACCCACTACCTCAGAGCCACAGGCCATATCAGACACCCACATGGAGACACCTATGCCTGTGGAAACTCAAGGTATTGGGCCTGTGGAAACTATTCCCTCAGATGTGTCCGGAGCCGCTGAGTAGGCATCTGCTTCTGAGGGTGTTTTCAAATCTTCACAGTTTACTATTAAGTCCACTGCAGCAGCCAAGGCAGTCAAAAACACCATTAAAGACAAGGAAACAAGTACAGCATTCTCATGAACAGTCATCCATGCCAAAGAAACAGATGCTTAAAATGGCCGAAGACCTAATTACTTTAATCAGGGGTTCCCATCCCCCTTCTGATAAAAGGCCTAGACAAGACACTGACTGATACCTCTGACCAGGTTTCTATTTCCTCTGATTCCTCTTCAGATCAGGGATATTCTCTCTTTACTTATGAGGACTCTGATGCAGAAGAATCTATACCTTCAGCCTCTCCGTGTGAGGATTATTCTTTTGGGGAAACCCCGCACACCATGAGGGAGCATTTCCATTGGGAGGGCCAGGATTACTCAGAATTCAAGAAAAGGCTCAGACTTTCTTTTATTGCCTCAGCACAGGCACCTGGCTATTCCCCTGTGCTTGACATTGTTGATGATGTTTTCTCTGAATCCAGTCAGTCTCCCGATCCTTTACACCCTGCTCCAGTCAAGCCTGACAGGTACTACAGGGTCCCTGACTCTCATAAATTTCTTTACAAAAACCCTGAAACAATTTCCCATGGTCCCAAAGGGGTTAAGACTTCCACTGCTAAAAACCCTGTCCCCTCTGATAGGGATTCCAGAGATCTGGATAGATGGGGGAAAGTTTACACTTCTGCTACTTTAGCTGTAAGGGCTTTAAATTGCCAGTTTCACATGCTTAAATATCAACAGTACCTCATGTCTTTGTTAAAACAGAAAATGCCTACAAACTCAAAAGTCCTGACAGTAAGGAAATGCAGGATTTATTGCATGCAGCTGAACAAGTGGGAAAGCGTACTCTGCAAAGTGGTTTTGATTCATTAGAGGCTTCTTGTAGAGCAGCAGTTACAGGCTCAGTCATTCAAAGGCATGCTTGGTTGAAAGAACAAAGTTTACCTGAACATGTTAAAGTGAAATTATTGGATGCTCCACTACAGCATGATACTTTGTTTGGTGTTAGGGCAGAAGAGGTGCTAAAGAAAATGGAGGATAAAGCAAAATCAATGCAGACAGTAAAGGATTTCTTACAGGTTCAACCACCTAGGTTTAGCAGAAACTGGCCTAAAAAAAATTGGTCCTTTCACATAATCACCCAGGACAAATGAGTACTGAATATTGTTTCTCAGGGTTACAGGTTCCACTTTCACACCCTTCCAAAATCAAAAGGTATGCCGAATCTGCCACAAAACCAATGGGCAGAGGCACAAAAACAAATTGCTGCTCTCATGGACATGGGAGCTATTCAGAGAGTACCACAGCAAGAACAGGGACAATGATTTTACTCAAGACTCTTCCTAGTACCCAGAAAAGGACAAAGCATGGAGAACAATACTGGACTTGTCAATCCTAAATACTTTCCTGCATGTTCCAAAATTCAAAATGTTAACACTGCAGCAGCTTCTTACCCATGCTGGGCAAGAAGGCTTGGTAGTTACTTTGGACCTCAAGGAGGCATACCTGCATGTCCCAATCGGACAATCTTGCAGAAGATACCTCAGATTCATAGCTGGCTCAATGCATTACCAATTCTCTGCACTGCCCTTTGGCTTATCTACTGCGCCCAGGGTCTTCACAAAATGCCTGGCACCAATAATTGCATTTTGCAGACAGAGGAATTCAAATATATCCCTACTTGGACGACTGCCTTATTCAAGCAGAGAGCAAGGACATTCTTCTAAAGCATCTGACGTTTGTAAAAAGATTACTAATTTGCCTAGGGTACACAGTAAACGAAAAGAAATCAAATCTAGTGACCTCTCGAGATAATATTCCTGTTTGCAAGCTTAAATACAACTGCCCAGATGACTTATCTCACGCCAGACAAGCAAAGGCAACTGACTCATTACTTTCAAATGATGGCAACAAAGACCCAGCTCCCTGCAAGAAAAATTCTGCAGGCCATGGGCTTCATGGCATCTTGCATTCTACTAATTCCATATGCAAGACTGCATATGAGGAAACTACAATGGTATCTGAAAAGTGTTTGGACTCAACATTGCCACAGCCTGGAAACAATAACTTTTAATTCCCTGCCTACAACAGGAGTTCGATGGTGGTCCCAGGCCTGTCACCACAACAAGGGGCAGCCTTTCACCTTACCCACAGCCAGGCAAACAACGGATGCACTGGATTATGCCTGGGGGGCACATATGGCGGGAAAATGTATTTAGGGCACGTAGCCCAAGGAACAAATGCATCTTCACATCAATCAAAAAGAGATGCTAGCTGTACAGAATGCCCTGACAGCCTTCAAGGACCTACTACATCCAGGACAACTATTAATAAAGACAGACAATACCACAGTTATGTGGTACATAAACAAGCAAGGGGGCACACATTCTTACCCCCTCTGCAGGCAAGCCATGACTTCGTGGAACACAGCACTGACCTATCAAGTACATCTGCAGGCACATTTCCTGCCAGGAACGAAAAATATACTGGCAGACGAACTAAGCAGAAATCTCATGGATCCTCACGAATGGAAACTAAATCCGCAGGTGTTTAGCATAACAATGAAATGGGGACGCCCAGACATCAATCTTTTTGCCTCCCCTCACAACTGCCAACTACAGAAATTCTGCACAGGAACTTATCACTCACAAGCATGGAAAGTGGATGCTCTGTCATTCAGCTGGAAAACTGACAGTTTATGCCTTCCTTCCACTGCCTCTTCTTCCCAATGTGCTCCTAAAGGTCAAACGAGAGGCCAAAAATGATCCTGATTGCCCCAGACTGGCCACGCCAGCACTGGTACCCAATCCTAAAGAGCTCGTCTCAAGGCCCAGCCTGACCTTTACCTCAAATTCCTCATCTGACTCAACAAAACAGATTCTGCAGTCAACTCAGAACCTTATATCTGGCAGCATGGCAGATAATGTAGCCACTCGGACTGCACCTCTCTCTAAAGCTGTTATGGATGTCATTTTAGAGGCCAGGAGGCCCAGCACTAGGAAATCTTATGCAGAAAAATGGACAAGAATCTGTGCTTGGAACCAGGCACAAGGGCTCGAACCACTTGTTCCAAATATACCTCAGATTTTACAATACCTAACAGAGATGCTGAACAAAGGCCTATCCTTGTCTATTAAGATCCACGCCTCTGCCATTTCAGCTCATTGCAATACGGAACCTCCCTGTTTTTTCACATTCACTACTAAGGCAGTACCTCAGAGGGGCAAAAAACATAAGACTCCCAAGGAGAGCACCAATACCTACTCGGGATCTCAATTTTTTTTTTTTAGAAAAGCTCACACTGCCTCCTTTTGAACCAGCCAGCACAGCTGATATAAAATTCTTATGGAAGACTGCTCTGCTCCTAGCAATAACTTCAGCAAGAAGAGTCTCAGTTACAGGCATTAATGGTAGTGGAACCTTTCATCATTTTTCACCAGGACAGGGTCTCTTAGGACAAACCCCACATTCATACCAAAGGTGGTTTCCAGTGTGGCTCTTAACCAGACCATCCATTTACCAACTTTCTACCCAAATCCCCAGATTAAAGGGGAGAGACTTCTGCATGCTTTGGACATACACAGCTACGATTCTACTTGGACAAAACAAAAGATTTCAGAAAAACTGAGCAACTGTTTGTAGCCTATGCTGCAGGATCACAAGGAAAGCCTATGCTGCAGGATCACAAGGAAAGCCCATCTCAAAGCATCCAATTTCAAAATGGATAGGACACTGCATTCACTTCTGTTATGCACAACATGGCAAATCAGTGCCTAAGGGCATTAGGCCACATTCTACCAGAGCAGCAGCCACTTCAGCAGCCTTTCTCAGATGAGTACCAACCAAAGACATTTTAGAAGCTGCAACCTGGAGGTCAGTGCACACTTTCACCAAGCACTACCACTTACCTCTCTACTCTAAATCCATAGCAGGCTTTGTCACTGCAGTTCCGCAGGGCCTGGTAGTCTCCCCTAATGCTATTTAGGCCCAGCCACCCAACCTCAGCTTTGGGATTCAACCCAAGTGTAATGACTGCAACAGTGAAACACAATGAACATAGTACAGTTGTGTACCTACCATAAATGTAGATGTTAGTGTATTCACTGTTGCAGTCCAGGTTACCCACCCACCATCCCCCTTTTCATTGCTGGGACTTTTCTGTTCTCAACTCTATACAACCTATGTGGTGTATTTGCTTGTAGATGAAGGAAATGTTTTAGTACATGCATGCTTTTTGGCATAATTTTATTTTTTCAGCCTTCCTATCTGAGGGCACCTGACATCTGGGGCAAGAAAAACTGAAGAAAATTGTCTGTTGCATCTTTTATACCCCCTGGCACACTGACGTCAGGGAAGAGGCGACAGCAGCAGACGCCGGACCTAGACTTTGGAACTCGGGCCGGCTGCGGATAGCCTGCCAGCAGGATAACCCAAGTGTAATGACTGTAACAGTGAATGCACTCTAACATCTACTCTGCTGAGGCCATCCCCAGGCGATCAGAGATGTTCATCGTGCATACAGCTGCAGTCCTTCCATATGGGTTCTCCTGCCGTCAGGCGGGTACTCGGTCGGCCGAATTCCAAAGTCTAGGTCCAGCGTCTGATGTCGTCGCTTCTTCCCTGATGTCAGTGCGACAGGGGTATAAGAACCAGCCAACGCCATTTTCTTCAGTCTTTCTTGCCGTGCGGTGCCCGAAGCAGAAGCAGTTCGAAAGTGCCGGTCGGCCAGCTCCTGAGATTACGAAAATTTGGAAACCGAAGTCTTCTTAAAAGCTAAGTACCCCGTTGGGGAAACTTTTCTTGCCTCAGACCGATGTCAGACAAAGTTAATAATTGTATTTCTTGTGGGAAGCAAATACCGCATAAGGATTTCCATTCCCTCTGTATACCTTGTTTAGGCCCTGACCACGAGGTCTCAGCCTGCCGCTTTTGTGCTACATTCAACAAACGCGCTAAGCGTCGGGCGGAGTTCGCCCAGCATTATTTTGGAAAAGCATTTAACTATATTATGTCGTCGGATACTCCGACTCCGGTTTTGTCTAAAAAATGAAGACAAGGACCGACACTCGAGGTCCATGACCTACTGACACCACGCCAAAGCCGGCTACATGTGGTCCGGTTCTCAGTGAGGCACCTACGCAGCCCCTGCCTACTGACGACCTGCCTTTGACAATGTCTTCTATACCCGAGGTCGCAGGCTCCTCGACCCACACCCCAACTACTGATACCGAAGCCACTGAGTTGAAACTCAGAATGTGGACAGGTCCACCTCCACTCAATGTGTCTTCAGACCTTCCTCTTCTTTTTCTATCAAGGCTTTTATTAAGTCTAAAGCAACCATGCACTCTGAGACCAGCTGCACAGGCCCATCTCCAGGCCCCATGCCTAAGAAACAGATGCTTAAAATGGCTGAGGATTTAATTACTCTTATCAGAGGTTCTCAGCCCCCTCCAGACAAAAGGCCTAGAGTGGAGGAAGATTCCCCCTCCTCTGATCAGGGCTCCATTATTTCAGAGCACTCTGATAAGGAACATTCTTGCTCCCCTTTTGAAGACTCTGATGCGGAGGAGTCCATTCCTTCTGTATCTCCCCCTGAGGATTACTCATTTGGGGAAACTTTGCATACCTTAAGGTAACACTTCCACTGGGAAGGCCAGGATTATTCTGATTCCAAGAAAAGGCTCAGGGAATTTCTTTTGCTTCCTCAGCACAGGCCTTTGGCTATACCTCCTGTCTTGGACATTCTAGATGATGTTTACTCGGAGGCCTGCCTTAACCCGGATTCTCTACCTCCAGCTCCAGTTAAGCCTGGTAGGTACTACAGGGTCCCTGACTCGCACCAATTTCTATACAAGAGCCATGCTGCTGACCCAGAAACCATCTCACAGGGCCCCAAGGGAGTTAAGGCCTCCATTGCTAAAAATCCTTTTCCTTCCGAGAGAGATTCCAGATCCTTAGAAAGGTGGGGGAAAAAGGTATATACCTCAGCTACCTTGTCTATGAGGGCCTTAAACTGTCAGTTTCATATGCTAAAATACCAACAGTGTGTTATCACAATTGAAAAGTAAAATGTCACAGCCTGAGCAACCAGATTTGAAAGAGTTGCAAAACTTGATACATAGTGCAGAACAAGTGGGTAAGCATACCTTACAATGTGGTTTTGATGCTCTAGAGGCCTCATGCAGAGTTGCTGTTACAGGATCAGTCATACGTAGGCATGCCTGGCTTAAGGAACAAGCCTTACCTGATCGTCAAAGCTAAATTACTAGATGCTCCTCTTCAAAAGGATGTACTGTTTGGTTCTAATGCTGAGGAGGTATTAAGGAAAAAGGAGGAAAAGGCTAAATCAATGCAAACTGTGAAAGAATTTCTACAGGTACAACCCCCACGTTTTAGTAGAAATTGGCCTTCCAAAAACTGGTCCTTTCCTGCCATAGACAGACCCCAAAGAGGCAGATACAGGTGCCCGAGGGGCAGAGGACAATCCCAAGGATTGTACAGAGGCAGACAATGGCAAGCTCCTACACAGAGGTGGTGAGGACAACTCGCAATCTGTCAAAGCCAACACAATGACTTTCCACTTTGCATGCCAACCAGATCTCAAATGGCAGCCCCCTTGGGAGGAAAACTGGCATTATTTTCAAATAATTGGCATACTGTCACAAAGAAGTACTAAACAGCACAAACCAGGAAAAAAATATCAGGATTCACAGCAATAGGGCAACACACAGAAGTACCACAGAAGTCACAGGAAAATAAAGTTGAATTGAATTGAATTTAATGAAGCGCTTTTCGTCTGTGGTATACACAGACTTCCTCAGACAAGAAGTATTACAAACACATTTAACTGAACAGCAGCTTAAATATACAGCAGTATTAAGTCAAAGGTTCAATTAACCAATCAGGCACACCTTGAACCATGAATAAAAATTTTTAAAGTTAAAACACAAGCTCACAAGACTTGAGATCAATCACTCACATTATATTAAAATTAAACTAGACAATCATAAAATCAGCCAGTTGTTAGCCTAACATCTAAATAGACACTAGTCACTACCTGATGTAAACAAGTGCAAGTCACAAAACAATTCGAGAGTGTTACAAACTCATAAAGGCAAAAAGACTATCTAAGCAGGTTCTTAAGTTTAAGAAGGCTGCTAATAGAGCAGCCTTCATTAAGACCTGGTAGAGCATAGGCATTTAATCTAATTTGCCATCGCAATTCAGACGCCTCTAATAGGTGTACAGGGGCTCCTCTGATAGTGTCATGCATTTGTTCTATAACCATAAACTTAAAATGGTGGTCTTTATGCTGGATGATGTGTTTAGCAAGAGCATTTTCATCTTTCGCTTTATTAATTGCATATTGATGTTCGTAGATCCGATCTTTTAATCTACCGGTTTTACCTACATAAAAACCTGTGCATTTTTGGCATAATGCCACATAGACCACCATTTTAGAGTTACAAGTGCATCTGCATCTAATGTCATATCTAACATTATCAATGTCGAATCGGTTAGATTCAAGAATATGGCGACATTGATTACAGTTTTGACATTTGAACATCCCAGTAGTACGGGTACTCTGCCGCTCAGGTTGTTCCAACAACATTTTCATATTTTTACCCCTTCTATATGTAACCTCAGGTTTAACTCCCAGTTTGTTCAAAATTGCAAGGTTGGAACGGAACAAGTTCCAGTTCTTAATAATAATGTCCATAATAGACCTACTACTTGGACAGTATGTAAGAATTAATCTAGTGTTATTATTGTGTATAGGAGTAGTTCCACCTATACATTCTAACCTAGGCTCGGCCAACCCGGTAGAACTGATGTTCAGTATAGGTTTGTAAAAACCACTGGATCTTTTGTTAATCACCTCATTGACTAAATTGTCTAGTAAGTTAAGCGGATAGCCTCTATGAAGGAACATATTCTTAAGTAAGTCACATTCCCTAAGAAAATCATCGTCCAGGCTCACCATCCGGGCTGCTCGTACCAGCTGACCCTTAGCCACAGACCTTTTTGGTAGCTAGGATGGCAGCTACTAAAATGAAGAAAAGAATTAGAGTAGGTAGGCTTTCTATATATACTGGCCACATATTTATTCAAGATGTCATTTTTCGCCAACCATACATCTAAATAGGCTATTGCCTCAGTATTGAAGGAAGAGGTAAAAACTAAAAAGTCAGTGGAATTAAGTAAATTTAATAACAGGCTATCAGCTTCTTCACCCTCTAATAAAATAAAGATGTCATCCAGGTAACGGGTGTAGTACTTGATCTTGGACACTACTACCGACTCATTATTTAATATGTTCTCCCTTTCCCAGTATGACATCACTATGTTGGCCAAGCTGGCTCCGCAGGGGGACCCCATAGCCACCCCAGTTTTTTGTAGATAGAAATTCTCTCCTAATAAAAAATAGTTGTTATAAAGGATCAAGTCCAACAGTTCAATCACAAGGGATATTTCATGGGGCGGGGCACCCTTACCCTTAAGGAAGAAGGCCACCCAGTCCAAAGCTGTCTGCAGAGGTATACAAGTGTATAAATCCTTGACGTCTATTGTCAGGAAATTATACTCTCTACTGAATGGAATGTTGTTTAACTTATCAAGAAAAGACCAAGAATCTTTACAGATTTGCTCTTCATCCTCAAGGTACTTCTGCAGGATAGTATCAACCAGCTTGGCACAAGGGTATGTAGGAGAGCCGCGCCCATCAACGAGTGGGCGCATAGGTGGATTAACAAGATCCTTGTGGATCTTGGGTATACCAAAGATGCAGGGGTACCTAGGAAATAATGTGGTAAGGTATTTGTGTTGACTTTGGTTAAGTCTACCCTCAAAAAACATTTCGTCCAAGGAACTCTTAATTTTATGATATGCATGGTTTACCTCAGACCTTGAACTAATCGTATACGCATCATTAGACAATAGGCCCAACATCCTGTCAAAGTAGTCCAATTGATCAAAGACTACAACCCCACCACCTTTATCGGGTTTACAGATTCTTAAGGAATGTAACTTAACATATTCCAACAGGGTCATTTCAGACTTCCCTAAATCGTTAGTACATTTACTTAAATGCAAATTACTATGTCTTAAATCAAGTTCACAGGTGGATTCAAACGCTTGTACTAATGGGTGCAGAGGTGGGTTAAACATGCTAGGGACAAACATATCAGATGGAGCATCCTGACTGAAACCACAAGTTTCAAACAGCAGATTAAAGTTCAATTTACGAGCAAACATCTTAATATCAATGATGGTGTTCACTAGATCGAACTTCTGTTGAGGTACATAGGTGTGTCCCTTAGATAAAAGGTCGGCCAGTTCTTTTTTATACTGTCACAAAGGACAAATGGATCCTGGACATTATAAACAGTGGCTACAAATTCCATTTTCTCACCCTTCCAAAAATGAGAGGCATGCCAAACCTGCCACACAATCAAAGGGCAGAGGCACAAAGGCTAATTACAGATCTCAAAAACATGAAAGCTATTCAAGAGGTACCTATGCACGAACAAGGTCAAGGGTTTTATTCCAGGCTATTTCTGGTGCCAAGGAAGGGAAAAGACTGGAGACCTATTCTGGATCTATCCATCCTAAACACATTCCTACTCGTACCAAAATTCAAGATGCTCACTCTTCCGCAGCTTCTTCCCATGCTGGGCAAGGAGTCTTGGCTGGTAACATTGGACCTCAAGGAGGCATACCTGCATGTCCGAATCAGACAAAATTGCAGAAGATACCTCAGATTTCTTGCAGGTTCAACTCATTATCAATTCTCTGCATTGCCCTTTGGCTTATCTACTGCGCCCAGAGTTTTCACGAAATGCCTGGCATCAGTAATTGCCTACTGCAGACTTCAAGGGATACAAATATATCCCTATTTGGACGACTGCCTGATCCAAGCAGACAGCAAACACATCCTTCAGAAACACATGGCTTATGTAATAATGTTATTAAACTCTCTGGGATACACAGTCAACAAAAAGAAATCAAGACTAATACCCTCTCGGAAGATAATTTTTCTGGGTGCCAACTTGGACACAAACACCCAGATGGCCTACCTCACGCCAGAAAAGCAGGGACAACTAATCCAATACTTCAGAACACTAGCAAATTGCACCAGGCTTACTGCAAGGAAAATCCTGCAGGCTCTGGGATTCATGGCATCTTGCATCTTACTAATCCCATGTGCAAAGCTGCATATGAGGAAACTACAATGGTACCTGAAAAACATATGGTCTCAACACAGCCACAGTTTGGAAACAATAATACCACTAATTCCATGTCTGCAAATGGAATTTCTGTGGTGGGCTCAAGCATGCCAAACAAACACAGGTCTCCCTTTCAGCAAGCCTCAAGCAAATTAAGTCATCACAACAGACTCCTCTGACTACGCCTGGGGGGCTCACATGACAGATCGGTGCATTCAGGGCAAATGGTCCCAAAAAGAAAAGCACCTTCACATCAATCAAAAAGAAATGCTAGCAGTAATAAATGCTATTATAGCTTTCAAGAACTTTCTAAAACCAGGTCATCTATTGATAAGAACGGACAACACCACAGTTATGTGGTACATAAACAGGCAGGGAGGGACACATTCTTACCCCCTATGCAGACTGGCCATGTCACTTTGGAACACGGCCATGGACTTACAAATGGAACTACAAGCACAGTATTTGCCAGGCAAGGAAAACATGCTGGCAGACAACCTAAGCAGGATTATGACAGATCCACACGAATGGAAGTTGCATCCAAAAGTTTTTACAGAAATAATCCAAGAATGGGGAAGACGAGACCTAGATCTATTTGCCTCCCACAAAAATCAATTGACAAAATTCTGCTCAAGGATCTTCCATCCAAAGGCCTGGAGAGTGGACGCTCTCTCTTTCAGCTGGACATCAATGACAGTTTATGCCTTTCCACCTCTCCCTCTGCTGCCCAAAGTTCTACTGAAGACCAGAGCAGACAGACCAAAGATGATCCTCATTGCTCCGGACTGGCTAAGGCAACACTGGTACCCACTCCTGAGGAGCCTGACGCATTCCCCACCATGGACCCTGCCTCTAATGCCTCTTCTGACTCAACACAACTTCAAAACTCTTCACAGTCAGCTAAAAACTCTCAATCTAGCCGCATGGAAGATTCCTTAGCATCACAGCAGGCCCTATTCTCCAAGGAGGTGCAGGATGTCATTTTGGAGGCCAGAAGGCCATCAACTAGAAAATCTTAGTCCGCAAAATGGAAACGTTTTTGTGTCTGGAATGAGAAAAAGGGCGAGGACCCTGGAAAACTGAATTTACCACAAATGCTACAATATTTGACAGAACTGCTAAGCTGTGGACTTTCTCCTCCATCAAAATCCATGCCTCAGCCATTTCTGCAGAATACAACACTGATCCACCTTTATTCTCGCACCCTCTCAAGACAGTTCCTCAGAGGGGTTAAGAATTTGAGACCTCCAAGGAAACAACCAATACCTGCTTGGGATCTTAATTTCATTCTGGAAAAACTCACCCTGCCTCCTTTTGAGCCAGCTGCTTCAGCAGATTTGCAATACATGTCCTGGAAAACAGCTTTCCTTCTGGCTATCACCTCAGCTCGTAGAGTTTCAGAATTACAGGCTCTCATGGCTGTCCAGCCTTTTATCTTCCATCAGGACAGAGTTTCCTTGCGAACCAACTCGTCCTTTATGCCTAAAGTGGTATCCAGGGTAGCTTTAAATCAGGCCATACACTTACCTACTTTTTACCCTAATCTTCAAAACAAAGGGGAGAGATTGCTACATTCCTTGGACATCCACAGACAACTGCGTTATTGTTTGGACAGAACAAAGCCTTTCAGAAAATCAGAACAGCTCTTTGTGGCCTATGCAGGAGGAGCTCAAGGAAAACCGATTTCCAAACAGACATTTTCAAAATGGATAGCCCACTGCATACGCTTTTACTATTCCTTTCATGGCAAAACTGTACCTACAGGCATTAGAACTCATTCCACCAGGGCCACAGCCACCTCTACAGCCTTTTTCAGAGGAGTTCCTACCAAGGAAATCTTGGAAGCAGCCACTTGGAGTTCTGTGAATACCTTCTCCAAGCACTACAACTTACCATTATACTCTAAATCCAGAGCAGGCTTTGCCACTGCAGTCTTGCAGGGCATTTTGGCTCCCCCTAATTACACCTAATGCCTACCACCCCTTTCTTAGCTTTGGGATTCTACCCATATGTAAGGACTGCAGCTGTATCCACGATGAACATAGTACAGTTTTGTACCTACCATAAATGTAGATGTTAGAGTGCTAATACAGCTGCAGTCCAGGTTTCCCTCCCTCCTTCCCCTCTAGGGGTATTCTTTTATTGTGTATTTGCTTGCAACTACTGTTTTTTGATTGTTGCATTGCATTATTACCTAATTTTATGTATTGCCTTCCTTTTGGGGGCACCTGACATCTGGGGCAAGAAAAACTGAAGAAAATGGCGTCTGCTGGTTCTTTCATACCCCTGTCGCACTGACGTCAGGGAAGAAGTGACGACAACAGACGCCGGACCTAGACTTTGGAATTCGGCCGACCGAGGACCCGCCTGACGGCAGGAGAACCCATATGTAAGGACTGCAGCTGTATTAGCACTCCAACATCTACATTTATGGTAGGTACAAAACTGTACTTTCTCTCCCCTCCAGAAGATCAATCCCATTGGTCCAGAGGCTTGCCAATGGATGCTATTGTGGTGGCGGCTGCCACAAAAAAGGACCTTGCAGAAGAGAGTCCTGCTGTTTACCTGCCCAACAGAGTCCCGGACAGTGGACAGGTTAGCGAAGCGATTCTTTGCATCAGCGACCTTCACGGTTAGGTGTCTGAACTTTTGCACATTTTACGAGGCTCCAGAGAGAACTTATGTCCAAACTCTCCGGAACTTTCGCTGGTCAAGTATTGGATGGAGCATGAGAAGGTTGCTTCCCAATTTGCCACCCTAGAATCCATGTCTAATTCATCCATGAGGTTGCTGTCACATGTGACCGAGGGAGCAGCTAAAGCTGTGGGTGTAGGCATAGTCATGAGACTGCACTCCTGGATGCGCATCTGTGACCTCATGGACTCAGTCTTCCTTTCTAAATGCCCCTATCGAACCCTCGGCTCTGTTTGGTGCAAAGGTCAAGGATACACTAGCCTGGTGTGAGCAAGACTGGAAGACCTTGTCTGCCATTGGCTTGCGTTTCTCCAAGCGTGTGTTCATTCTCCAGGAACCAAAGGAGCGAAAAAATGTACAAGAAGTCTCGAGGTCCTTTTTGAGACTCACATGGCGAGGACTTGAGGCATATTGGGTGCCAAGACACCCCTTTCAAGGCAGAGGGGTTTCCCAGAACCAGGGCTCCCTAGATTCCTTCTCAGGTAGACCATATCAGCGCTCCTGAGGTGCTACCCGATTGCTTTCCTCTGGAAGCAGTTGGGGCACGTTTCTCTCTGCACCAAGATGCCTGGCTGTCCATTACGAGCGATCAGTGGGTGTAGAGAATCATTACCAGAGGCTACTATGTTCAACTAATCTCCTATCCAAGACATCCAAAATCCCTTCCCGATGTTCCACCCAGTCAAAGGGAGGAGGCAGCTTCTGAGATATGAAATCTTTTTCAAAAACGAGTCATCCAAAGGTCCCCTCAGATCAGTGCAGATCAGGGTTCAACTCAAGATTCTTTTTGGTGCCAAAAGAGAGAGGACTGGAGGCCCATTCTGGATCAGTCATCTAAACAAGTCAGTAGTTCAGACCAAGTTCCGCATGGTTACGATTCAGTCCATTCTCCCCTATCTGCAGGAGGGTGTGTGGATGTGCTCATTAGATCTCCGGGATGCGTATTATATCAAGATGGACAAGCGCTCCAGGAGCCTCCTTCGCCTCCGGCCGGGAGCCAATCACTACCAGTTCAGAGCCCTGCCTTTCAGTCTCTTGACGTCCCCCAGAGTGTTCACGAAATGTCTGGCAGTGGTAACTGCTCATCTGAGACTTCAGGGATTCCAGGTGTTTCCATATCTGGACTATTAGCTCCTTTCTGCTCCCACCAAGCATCTCCTGGTCAGGCCCCTCCGCTACACCTTGGCTCTAGCAGAATCATTAATCATCACCATACACTAGAAGAAATCAAACCTCCATCCATCACAACTGGAATTCATAGGGGCAATATTCAACATGCAGTAAAGCCTAATTTCTCTTCCTACCCACAGGCTTCAGAGACTCTGGGCACAAGTTCAGGTGATACTCTGCCAAAACAAGGTGTCTGCCGGAGAGATTCTTCAAGCCTTAGGATCTATGGCCGCAGCCATCCCCATAGTCCCCTTAGCGAGACTACACATGAGATTACTACAATTGGTCCTTCAGGCCCAGTGGATACACAACCTTCATCCCCTGAACTCAATGGTTCTCATCACCAACATTTGCAAACAAGATCTCTGGTGGATGTGTACAGACGAAAATCTTTGGTGTCATCACTTCCAGGTTCCACAGCCCAATGCCACGGTGACCACTGATGGGGTGGGGGGGGCGCACTTCCATGGAAAGTCAATCAAAGGCACGTGGTCCGATGTACAGGTCAATTTGCATATCAATGTCCTGGAGTTGAGTGGTGCTGTTGGCGTTACAAGCTTTTCATCCGTTGCTTCTGTCCAGAACGATTGCTGTCAAGTCGGACATGTCCGTGGTCTGGTACATAGGGAGAGACCAAGTCTTACCCACTTTGTTGCAAGGCCATGAGAATTTGGCAGTGGCCGATAGCTTTCAACCGCTTCCTGATCGCAATGTACATCCGGGGGAGCTTCAATGTGATTGTGGACAGACTGAGCAGATGCATACTTCATCTGCATGAGTGGTCTCAACCAGAGTGTGGCGATGGAAATTTTCAGTTGCTGGGGCCAGCCATGCTGTGACCTTTTCACCTCCCCTTCAAATGCGAAATGCAGCAGCTACTATGCCCCATTTCCCCCTCTCGGGGAGTCACCGAGAGACGCTCTAGTCCACAATTGGCCCATGGGTCTCCTTTATGCATACCCTCTGATTCCCCTCTTTCTGCGGAAGGTGATTCAGTTGAGTATCAAAGGGATCCTCATTGCTCCATTTTGGCCTCAAGTGTGGTTTCCCTTCCTCTGACCTCATTTGTTATGACCTCCTTGGATCGTAGACACTAGTCAGGAACTAATTTCTCACCTACAAGGGCTGACTCCTCCAAATCTGTCCACCCTCAAGCTGACAGCTTGGTTTCTCCACTTATGCTAGTTGCCAGGCAATAAACCGTTTCTTGTCCTGTTTTGGAGATTATTTTGGCTTCTTATAAACCTCGAGTGGAAAAGGTTCTCCATTTGGTCACGTAAACGGGAGCTAGACCCATTCACGGCTCCTGTGGCCACTATTCTTCATTACTTGGCTGAGCTGTTCAACAAAGGTGCCTCGGCTTCTGCCATCAGAGTCCATCTAGCAGCCATTTCCAACTTCCATAATGGGTCTGAAGGAGTACCGCTCGCCTCCACTCGTCTTTACAAGACCTTCCTCAAGGGTATTTTTCACAGCAGACCCCCCCCCCATTAGACAGCTGGTGGAGGCATGGAATTTGTCCTGGGTTCTGCAGGCTCTTTCTCAGCTCCTGTTTGAGCCGGCTGCCATCTGTGACCTAAAATTCTTATCTTGGAAATCCTTATTCCTGGTGGCTATAACTTCAGCAAGAAGAATTTCGGAATTACAAGCGTTGTGTATCAAGAGCCCTTATCTGATCTTTCATAAGGACAGAGTATCACTTCGAACTTAAACCATCCTTTCTCCCCAAAGTGCTTTGAGTTTTCCATTAACCAGTCCATTGAGTTCCCTGTGTTTTTTCCCAAATCACTTGAACAAGGGAGAATACTGCCTACATTCCCTGGATGTTCATAGACAGTTAAGCTTTTACCTGGACAGAACTAAATCATTCCGCAAGTCAGACCAAGTTTCCTTTGCAGGCCCTAGAATGGGAGGTTCAGCATCAGTTTGTCTAAATAGCTCAGGGATTGTATTTCCTTCACATATTCACTTACGGAAGGATCTAAGCCGGGCCAAATCAAAGCTCACTCAACTAGGGCTATTGCATCATCTGTTGCCACTCTAGGGCCTCCATGGATGACATTTGTGCAGCTGCCATTTGGGCCAAGTCCCACACGTTTATCAGGCATTACAAATTGGATCGCATCTCCAGGGGAAGAGTGGCCTTTGGCTCAGTAGTTCTCAGCAATGTTCTTCTATAAGGGCCACCCAGGTTCTCCAAGTAGCTGGGGACTCTGTCCCATCAGTGATGAATAGGAAGATGATTAACTTCAGGTAAAAAAGTTAGTCTTAACATAATGTTCCATCTGAGTTGTTGATCTTCCAGTCATCACACCCTTCCACCAACCCCCTCCTAAGGTTCCTGGCTTATTTTCTGGGTCTTCGTGGTGTATTAGGGTTTCTGCGCACAGATGGCCTCTGGCTTATTCTTTCCCTGTGTTGCATGCAAACTCTATCTGAGGTAACTGAACAAAGGGCATTGTGGGTAGCAGCTTAGCTTGAGAGGTTTTGGTGCATGCAAGCTTGGTATAAGGCAGACTCTGTTCCAAGGGCTCAGAACCGACCCAATCAGTGATGACTGGAAGATCAACAGTTCAGATGGAACGTTATGGTAAGACACCTTTTTTTTGGTGGCTGTCACATCAGCTAGACGGATATGAGAAATACAAACCTTATGCATCAAGAATCTGTATTTAATCTTTAAGACAGAGTATCTCTTCGTACTAATCCATCTTTTCTCCTTGATGATTTCTGATTTCTGTCAACCAGTCCATTGACCTCCCTGTGTTTTTCCCAAATTATTCCAATAAAGGAGAATACTGTCTACATTCATTGGATGTACATAGACAATTACATTTTTACTTGAATAGGACTAAATCTATCAGCAAGTCAGATGAGCTTTTAATCTCCTTCCCTTGTCCAAAAATGGGATGTGCCATTTCAAATGTCACAATCAAATGGTTCAGAGATTGTATTGCCTTTTCATACTCACAAGCGAATGAACCTAAACCTGTCAATATCAAAGCACATTCAATGAGAGCCATGGCAACTTCTGTTGCTTTTTACTCCAGAGCCTCTATGGACGACATTTGTGCAGCAGCCATTTGGGCTAAACCCCACACTTTCATCAAACATTGCAAATTGGACATGGTCTCGAGGGGAAGAGCGGCCTTTGGCTCAGTGATGCTCAGGAATGTTGTTCCATAAGGGCCACCCAAGTTTTTAAGTAGCTTGGGATTCTGTCCCATCAGTGATGAATGGGAAGATTAACATCATCAGATAAAGAAGTTATGTCTTGCCATAACGTGTTCCATCTGTATTGATAATCTTCCATTCATCACAGCCCATCTCCGTCCCCCACCAAAGGCTCCTGGTGGGTCATATGGGGTCCTTCTGGTGTTTTCAGAGGTTTTGTGCAGAAATGGCCTCTGCTTTTACTTCTATATGTTTCATGCAAACTCGATCCGAGGTAACTGGGAGAAGGGCTTTGTGGGTAGCAGCTTAGCTAGAGTTTTTGGTGTATGCAAGCTTGGTATTAGGCCAACTTTGTTCCGAGGGCTCGGAACCAAACCCATCAGTGATGAATGAAAGATCATCAACACAGATGGAACGTTATAGTAAGACATAACTTTTTTTTCCACTTCATGCAGGGTTTACTTGAGGGTGCACAAGAGATGCTGAGTCCAGACAGGGATCCCCAGCCAGGTCCTCCATCTTCTTTCAATCAAGGGGTGTTTTTTCTGTGGATATGGACAGGATGATACAGTCCTTCCTGAAAGCTCAGATGGAATTGGGGCTTCTGGCTTCCCCAACCCACAGGATGGGGAACCAGTCTCCCTCTCCCCATTTAACCTCTCCTCTTCCGACCTTCGCTTTGGATTCCCAGTGACAAGTGCACGGTACGGAGGCGATGGGAGTTTCAGGGCTCAATTTGGTTCCTACCCCATCGGGAATGGCAGTTGGCTGTGTTCTTATGCCTCCAGGAAAGACCATCCCTCTAGCCCCAGCTGCGGATCCGGGGTCCATGGGGTTAGACTCGGGTCCAGGTTTATCGGACCTGTCTCTGTCCCTAGGTGCTTCAACTTTCGACAGCTCTGGACTGGTGCTGTCTGAGATCTCTGCCCGAGGACATCTCTTTCGGAGCCATACTTGAGATCTTCAAAGCCAAAGGCGGTTGGTCTGCCCAGTCCCAGTTCTCTGAGGAAACCGTGTTTTTGGAGGCTTTCGGAATGGGCCCATCTACCTCTTGGGTATCCCTTCCCTTGCTGACCCTCATCAACCTTGTGGCCAGCAGGACTTGGAAGGAGATAAATACCATGGAGCCAGTGCCCAAGAAAGCGGATAAGTTTCTCCGCCCCCCAGCTGATAAAACCTTCTGGTCCAAGCCGGTACCAGTTGATGCTATTGTGGTGGCCACTGCCACCAAAAAGGAGTAGTTCTGTCTACCCTCCCAATCGCGAGCTCTGGACAGATTCGGAAAGCAAGTGTTTGCTTTGGCTTTTTTTAGCCGGTGAACCTAAAATTATCTTGCTCATTTCACCCATCTCCAGGGGGATTTGTTTAAGGAGGTGTCAACTTTCCCTCACTGGGTCCATGTCTGAGGAGGAATTTAAGGCTGTTACTCCCAAACTGGCCACCCTTCATTTGGTAGCTAATTTGTCCATGAGGCTAATTTCCAACGCAGCAGATGGGTCCTCACGAGCGGCAGGTTCGGGCATTTCCATTTGGCGTCATGTTTGGCTGCACCTAAGTGAGTTTGCAGAGGCCTTCAAGACATTTATCAACGCCCCGTTTGATGGTTCCACTCTGGTCCCAATGTAAGAGATGTTGACCCGCAGTGAATAGGAAGGGAAGACTGCCGTCTGGCTCAGATTTTCTTCCCCTCAAAGGTCTTTTTCTAAGACCCAGAAAGGGAGTAAGAAAAAGTGGTTTCATAAGGCGCTATCTCCCTTCCATAGGTTCATAGGTTGGTACTAGGCTATCAGCCCTAGGGCCTATACAAGCCTAGCCATAACAATTCCCTGGCTATTTCTTCCTACATTATTTACTTTCCTGGACCCCTGTCTAGCAGGGCGACTGACGTGATCCCTGGGGTGAATTTCCTTTCTCCCATCCAATCGTCAAGGTTCCTCTTGAAGAGGTCCAAAGAGGCACTCTGCTTGACATGTATGGGCAATCTATTCAAGAGTCTGGGTAGTCTCTGGGTCAGGAACCTATCCCTCCAGCATGTTTTGTTTATTGTGATGACAAGGTTTAGATCCCTGGAGCGTGTAGCTCTGAGGGATTGGGATTTCTTTAAGTGTAGCATGTCCAACAGCTCTGGGTTTGACATGGCCTGGTATGTTAAGCAGAGATCGCCTCTGAGTAGACGATATGCGACAGAGTATAGCTGGAGTTTTTTAAGGCGGTCAGCGTAGGGCATCTGCTTTAGGCCTGTGATTCTTTTAGTGAGGTATTTCTGAGGCCTTTCCAGTTGTTGCAGATGTCTTGAGAGGTACATACCAAATGGGGTGTTGTATTCTATAATGGGTCTAATGAGGGATGAGTACAGTGGGACAATGACCTCCTTTTTTCTGGATGAAAAGCCCTTCATGATGTGTGCCACAGAAGGATTTCCTGACTGTTGTGGCGATGTGGTTATCGAAGGTGAGACCACTGTCCACCTGTGTCCCTAAGTCTCTTATCACACTTTCTGTGTTTAGTGTACTGCCACCTATATGGTAATTAATGGATACATGTTTTTTCCCAAAGGGGATAACTACATTTATTGGCATTGAGCTTGAGCCCATGGCTCTGGCACCAAGCATCTGTTTCTGTAAGGCCCTTTTGTAGAGTATCCACATCATTTGGGGATTCAATAATGGCTCCCAGTTTGCAGTCCTCTGCAAACTTTGTTAGCCAGAGTCCCTTAGTGTTGACCTGTACTTCAGAGAAGTAGATGCCAAACAAGAGCGGCCCCAGGACTGAACCCTGAGGTACTCCACTTGGCACTTGTCTGGAGGTGGATTTGGAGTCTGCTACTTTTACAGTGTGGGTTCTATCAGTAAGCCATTTAGCGACCCATTGGGTGACATAGGGATTAATGCCCAACTTAGTAAGTTTATCTATGACTCCAGAGTGGGGGATGGTGTCAAAGGCCTTGGCAAGGTCTAGATAGGCTGTGTGGACCACCTTACCCTTGTCCATGGCTCTGGAGACTGATTCAGAGAAGTCAATCAGGTTCAGGAGACAAGATCGGCCCTTCACAAACCCAAACTGGGTGGGGTCCAGTGTTTGAAGGTTGCCAATGTCTTTGTTTATAAGTTCCATGATAATACGCTCCATGGCCTTGCAGATAAGGCTTGTCAGACTGATGGGACGGTAGTTTCCGGGATCCAAGGTGGATCCCCTTGTGGATCGGGCTAACTGTAGCTCTGTGCCACCCAGTGCGCACGAAACCTGAGGTGAGGCTATGATTAAACATGACACTTAGGTGAGGTGCCAGTTCATATTGTAGTTCATGTAGTACACAGCCCGGGATGTCATCTGGTCCCATGGATGCTGTATTCTTGGCTTTAGAGAGAGCATTTTGTACCTGTGTGGCCGTTATTACTGGAATTTGGCAATCTTCCGGTATTGAGATGGGCCATTTAGGGGGTGAGAGGGGGGTGAAGTTGGCACTGAATCGATCTGCCAGGATATTGGCAATATCCTTTGGATCAGTATATTTAATGCCATTCTGTTTCAGCTCAGCGCAGATCTGAGCATTGCCATTTAGATTCTTGACATAGTTATAGAATGCTTTGTGGTTGTCTTTGGAATCTTTGGCAATTTTATTTTCGTAACTAGCTTTGGAGGATTTTGAGGCATCTCAGATGTTCTTCGTCTTCCATTGCTGCAGTCCTAACAATTGGGTATAGTCCGCATCCAGTCGGCCCGAATACCAGAGGTCATGGCGCATTAGACTGACGTCAGTACGTCAGGGTACTAATGCGCATGACCGGCGCCCTATCCTCAGTCTTTTTGCCGTGGTCCGATGCAGAAGCAGTTTTGCGAGTGCAGGTTGGCGTTCGAGATATTTGAGTTTCAGACCGAATCAGAGTTGGCTAAGTATTTTGGTTTTTCTTGCCTCAGTATTTAACCGGATGTCAGAAAAAGTGAATAACTGTATTTCTTGTGGGAAACAGATACCGCACACGGATCTGCGTACCTTCTGTCTACCTTGTTTAGGGCCTGAGCACGGCGTTGTTGGTTGCCGCTCTTGTGCTAGGTTTAACAAACGCACTATTAAGAGGAGGTTAGACTGTGCCAGGTTAGTGTTTGGGAAACGTTAATTATAAAATGCCGCCGGATGCTCCGAGCGCAAGGACAAAACAGCGAAGCCTAGGGTTGAAGAACCGGCAGTCCCGGACGCCGGTTCTTTAGAGGCTCAGTGGAGCCAGAGGTTTTGCCAGGAGTTTCTATGGAGTCTCCGGCAGAAACTTTACTGTTACAGGATGTCCCATCTCAGGAGGCAGGCCAGGCTGAAGGGGCTTCTCAGGTGCCTGTTCTTCCCTCTTTCCCACAGTAGTTAGAGCCTCTCCTTCTGTTGCTAAAGCTTCTTTTAGAGGTAGGCCAATTTCAGCTTCAGTGGGGGCTTCTCCTAGCTGGTTCTGTACCTAAGAAACATATGCTTAAAATGGCAGAAGATTTGATTACTATGATTAGAGGTTCTATGGGCCCTCCTGCTAAGAAGCCTAGGGTGGAGCCGAGTTTGCCAGTTTTGAACAAGGTTCAGAGGCTTCTGAGTCCTCTGCGGATGATTTACAGGAGTATCCTCCTTATTCTGATTCTGATATGGATGATGCCACTCCTTGCTTCTCCTCCTGAGGATTTTTCATTTTCAGAGACTCTGCATTCCATGAGGGAGCACTTTAAATGGGAAGGCCAGGATTACTCTGATTCCAGGAAGAGGCTTCGGGAATTCTTGTTTTACCCCAGCATAGGCCCTTAGCTATACCTCCTGTGTTGACTGTGGTGGAAGATGTTTTGCAGAGGCTTCCCTGAACCCTGATTCTTTGCCTCCTGCTCCTGTTAAACCTGATAGGTACTATAGGGTGCCAGCTCATAAGTATTTGTTTAAGAGTCCTAGGGCGGACCCAGAAACTGTTTCTCAGGGGCCTAAAGGTGTTAAAGCCTCTGTGGTTAGAAATCCTGTTCCCACTGACAAGGAGGCTAGGGCTTTGGATAGGTGGGTAAGAAACTGTATACTTCTTCCACTCTAGCCATGAGAGCATTGAATTGTCAGTTCCACATGCTGAAATATCAAAATTATCTCCTTTCTCAATTAAAGTCTAAGGTGGATGCTTTGGCGGAAGGTATTGAGTGTAAAGAGTTGCTGGATTTGGTTTATGTGTCTGAACAAGTGGGCAAGCATTCTTTGCAATGTGGCTTTGATGCTGTGCAGGCCTCCTCGAGGGTGGCTGCCACTAGTTCGGTTCTTCGCAGGCATGCCTGGTTAAGGGATCAGAATTTGGCTGAGCATGTTAAGACAAGGATTTTAGATGCACCTTTACAGTCTGATGTGTTTGGTTCGCCTGTGGAAGCAGTTTTAAAGAAAATGGAGGACAAAGCTAAATCTATGCAAACTGTTAAGGATTTTTTGCAGGTACAGCCACCGAAGTTTAGTAGAAATTGGCCTGCTAAGGGGTGGACTTATCCTGCTTATGACTCCCAGTCTAGGGGTAGGTCTAGACGTGGTAGGGGCAGGGCTCATGGTTCTTTTAGGTCTAGAACAGGGAGTTCGCCTGCTCAGACTTCTGGTGAGGGCAGGGGTCAGTCCTTTCGTAAGCAGACCCAATGACCTGCCTTTTCAGCTGCCAGTAGATTCTCGTCTGGCAGCTCCTTTGGGAGGACGACTGTCTCTTTTCAAAGAAAATTGGGATTTAATTACTCAAGACAGATGGGTGTTGGACATTATTCACCACGGTTACAGGTTTTATTTCCATACAATGCCCCTTTCAAAGGCATGCCAGACGTTCCTCCTCCACAAAGAAAAGAGGCTCACAAGCAAGTTTCTCAGTTACTCAAAATGGGGCCATTCAGCCAGTCCCTGTATCAGAAAGGGGCCTAGGATTTTATTCCATGTTCCTAGTACCAAAGAAGGGGAACACGTGGAGACCAATTTTGGATTTATCTCTCCTCAACACTTATCTGGACATTCCCAAGTTCAAGATGTTGACGTTACAACAGCTTTTGCCTCTGCTGGGCAAAGATCACTGGATGGTAACTTTAGATCTCAAGGAAGCTTACCTTCATGTGCCTATCAAGCTAAGTTGCAGGCAGTATCTGCGGTTTCGAGCTGGAGATTCTCATTATCAGTTCTCTGCATTGCCCTTTGGCTTATCTACTGCCCAGAGTATTCACCAAGGTTCTGGCTCCAGTGATAGCTTACTTCAGGCTACAAGGAATTCAAATCTATCCTTACTTAGACGACTGCCTGATTCTGGCTCAAGAAAAGGAAGACCTTCTACAGCATCTGGAATATGTTATAGCAGTGCTAAGATGCCTCGGGTATTCTGTGAACGAAATAAAGTCCAGTCTAGTACCCTCTCAAGACGTGTGCTTTCTGGGTGTGAGACTGAATACAGCAGCCCAGATGGCCTTTTTAACCCCGGACAAACAAATGAGTCTATCACTTTACTTCCATCATCTATCTCATCAGTCCGTGCTGACTGCAGGGACAGTCCTTCAAGCATTAGGGTTCATGGCATCTTGTATTCTGGTGCTTCCCAATGCCAAACTGCATATGAGGAAGTTACAATGGTATCTCAAAAATGTATGGACACAGCACTGCCAGGATTTAGACACTGTCATTCCCATAATACCTTGCCTTCAAAGGGAATTTTTGTGGTGGGCTCAGGAATGTCACCTAAACAAGGGACTCTCTGTGACCCGGCCAGAGGCGAGTCAGATTTTAACGACAGATGCCTCGGACATTGCTTGGGGAGCTCATCTAAATGGAAAGTGGATACAAGACAAGTGGCCTGCCAGATTACAGCATCTACATATCAACATGAAGGAGATGTTAGCAGTCCAGTTCGCTTTACTGGCTTTCAAGGAGTTACTTCTTCCGGGACAGGTGTTGATTCTAACAGACAACACAACTGTCATGTGGTACATCAACAAGCAAGGGGGAACACATTCTTATCCTCTATGCAGGCAAGCAATGATTTTATGGGAGATTGCGCTAAGCTTGCAACTAACTCTTCAGGCAAGGTTTCTGCCAGGAGCACAGAACTCCTTAGCAGATGTGTTAAGCAGACAAATCATGGATCCCCACGAGTGGAAACTGGATCTTCATGTATTTCAGACATTGACAGTGTCATGGGAACTCCAGACATAGATCTGTTCGCTTCTCCACTAAACCACCAGCTGCCAAAGTATTGCACAAAGGGGTTTCATCACACAGCTTGGAAAGTGGATGCTCTGTCTTTCAGTTGGGAAAATCTTCATGTGTATGCCTTTCCACCTCTGCCTCTTCTTCCAAAGGTGCTATTAAAGGTCAGACAAGACAGGCCAAGGATGGTTTTGATAGCTCCAGATTGGCCTCGGCAACACTGGTACCCACTACGTCTGGTAAAGAAGCCTCCATGGCCTTTACCTCTGATTCCTCATCTGTTATCTCAAGAGGACGGTCATCTGCTCAATGTCAAGCTTCACTCTCTTCATCTAACAGCCTGGCATATTCTGTGTTGAAACACAGCAGGTCTCAACTTCCTCAACAAGTTTTAAATGTGATTATGGAAGCTAGCCGACCTAGTACAAGGAGAGTGTACGCAGCAAAATGGAAGAGATTTTTATTTTGGAGTGCAGCAAGGAATTTGGAGATTTCTGAGCCTAATTTGAGTGTGGCTCTTCAATATCTTACGAGTTATTGGACAAAGGGTTGTCCTTCTCTTCTATTAAGATTCATGCTGCAGCAATTTCTGCTCACTATGATTGTGACCCACCTTTGTTTTCACTTCCTTTGTTCAAGCAGTTTCTTAGAGGGGCAAAGAATATAAGACCCCGCTCCTACTCCTGCTTGGGATCTCAATTTTGTGTTGGAAAAACTTACTCTACAACCTTTTGAGCCTCGGCTACTGCTGAATTGAAATATTTGTCATGGAAGACTGCTTTTTTGTTGGCTATTACTTCTGCAAGAAGGGTGTCTGAGTTGCAGGCCCTTATGGCAGTCGAGCCCTTTTGATTTTCCATAAGGATAGGGTATCATTACGTACTAATCCTTCCTTTATGCCTAAGGTGGTTTCTAGTGTGGCTTTAAACCAGACTATTCATTTGCCTACTTTTATGCAGACCCCAAAATAAAGGGGAAAAGATTTTGCATACTTTAGATGTACACAGGCAATTGCTATTACTTAAGCAGGACTAAGGATTTTAGACAGTCTCAGCAGTTGTTTGTTTCTTTTGCTTTGAGTTCAGAGGGCAAGCCTGTGTCAAAACAAACTATTTCTAGGTGGATTGGCTTTTGCATTGCATTTTGTTATTCCCATCATGGCAAGGAGGTTCCAGCTGGGATTAGGCCTCATTCCACTAGGGCTACTGCCACTTCAACAGCATTTCTAAGGGGTGGCAACTAAGGATATTTTGGAAGCAGCTACTTGGAGTTCAGTGCATACTTTCTCTAAGCATTATCACCTTCCTATCTACTCTAAGTCTAGGGCTGGTTTTGCCACAGCTGTTTTGCAAGGCATGTTGTCAGCTCCTGCTTCTTTATGATTTGCCAGCCTCCCTTACCTCTGCTTTGGGATTCTACCCAATTGTTAGGACTGCAGCAATGGAAGACGAAGAACATAGTACAGTTTTGTACCTACCATAAATGTAGATGTTCGAGGATTCCATTGCTGCAGTCCAATTCCCTCCTTCCCCTCTGTGTTTAGGGGTGGTAGTGTAGGTGAGTTTACCTGCTTATATTTTTGTATATATTCATGTTTTGGTGCAGGTTTTTTGGGCCTTGTCTTTTTAGGGTCTTCTGACATCTGGGGCAAGAAAAGACTGAGGATAGGACGCCGGTCATGCGCATTAGTACCCTGCGCCATGACCGACGTCAGCCTTATACTCTGGTATTCGGGCCGACTGGATGCGGACTATACCCAATTGTTAGGACTGCAGCAATGGAATCCTCGAACATCTACATTTATGGTAGGTACAAAACTGTACTTTTCTTACTGAGGCCAGTAAGGGAGTTTTTTGCATCCTGGGATTTTCCTCTTTTCTGCAAAAGTTTCTTCCTTTTGTTGTAAAGTTTGTTTATGGCAGGGGACCACCAGATTGGCTTCCTTTTTTTGGATGAGAGCATTTTGGTTCTATTTGGGATGGCACGATTCATGCATAAGTGGATGTGCTCGTACAGTGCCTTAGTGTAGGATTCAGCAGTTGAACTTTCAGTTCCGTCTGCATGGGTGTTATGAAGTTTGTCACTTCTGACTTGAGTAGCATGAAGTTGTCTTTGGGGAGTTTTTATGGTGGTTTCTTTACTGGGGTGGGGTGGGATGTGGATGTTAAGGGTGATTAGCTTATGGTCAGACCTGACTAACGAGGGGTGACCATAGGTATGGAGCATTGATTTCCCATGTTGGTAATGACCAGGTCTAGGATATTGGAGCCCTGGTGGGTCTATGGATTAGTTGATCCAGGGCATTGGAATTTATGAATTCCAAGAACCGCTATGCAAAGGTGTTGGGACATGAGTAGTTTTCCCAGTTAATGGCAGGGTAGTTAAAATCACCCAGTATTAGGGTGTTTGGTTCTATCTTAATATTTTCCAGTATGTTTAGAAAGGTGTAGTGAGAATCTTGGGGTATGGTGGGGGATCTGTAGCAAGCTACAATTTGGATTGCAGTCTTACCTAGTGTTAGTTGCACTTAGAGAATTTCAGACACATTGTGTTGGCCAACTAGCCTGGTGGTGTGAATATCCTTGGTGAATATTGACACTCCTCCACCTTTAGTGTTTCGGTCCTGGTTTGGTGGCCGAAAATTGTGGTAAGAGTTGTAGCCTGGTATTGCAGGGGTGCTCTCTGGAGCCTTGAACCAGGTCTCAGTTACCGCACAGATATCTATGTTCTCCAATTTTAGGAGTGCCTCGAGAGAGTGCATTTTGAGGTTTAGACTTCTAGCATTGAGTAGCATTACCTTCAGATTTTGCATGCTTGTACCTGTTACGGTGGTGGTTTTGTCCTTTGAAGTTTGCCTAAAAAAGGCACTATAGGTGGCAAGAGCCTTAGCCAGTAACCTGAATCCCAGGGGCGACAGGTGCAGACCATCTCTGGCAAAGCATTGTGGTCTGTCACTCATGTCAACCCAGGCAGACAGATACTGGATCCCCTTTGAATGACACCATAAGCTTAGCCAATTGTTGAAGTCAATCATTTTATCCTTATATTGTGGTATCATTTTGGGCGAAGGCAGGATGCTACTCAGGGCTAGGGTCATACCTGCCTGGGCCACATGATCAGAGAGCTCTTCCATGTCTCTTTTCATGTAGTCCAGGGAGGTACGTCTCAAGTCATTCACTCCAACATGGACAATGACAGAGTCATATTTGTACTTGTTGTGGAGTGACTTGAGTGCATGCGTTGTGGCGGATCCTGGCACCAGGATGTTCAAGATGATTCCTCTTCCAGGGGTCAGGGAAGAGGTTTCAATATGGACGTCACCCCAGGGGCAGCGGAGGCCCGCAGAATCAAGGTTCCAGGGAGCCCTTCTCCAAGAAACCTTTTCAACATCCCTGAGGCATTGCTATACTCTCCTTCCCTGGAGATGGTCGGAGGTCAGTTTGTGCACACTCTAGCTTGGGCAAATTACAAACTATCAGTGGATGCTAACCATTCTATCCAGGAGCTATTGCATTCCCTTTTTGGAGATACCCCCCCAAAACCAGAACTTTTTCAGATGTGCCACCCAGAGTTGGCCTAACAGGAGGTCATGAACCTTCGAAAAAGCCATCCTAGAGATTCCCACAGGACAGAGAGGATCCGGAACTTATTCCTGCTTCTTTAGTTCCAAAGAGAACAGGGAACCTGCGTCCTATTCTGGACCTCAGTCGCCTAAATCTGTTTGTACAGAAGTCGATGTTTAGGATGGTCACCGTGCAGTTGATAGTGTCCCTTTTGCACAGCAATGACTATGTGCTCAGTGGATCTCCAGAATGTGTACTACCATATAAAGATCGACCAGTTAGGAGATTTCTCCATTTCTGCTTGGGAGCCGATCACTTTCAGTTCAGGCCCTGCTCTTTGGTCTCGCCTCAGCCCCTCGGGTGTTCAAATGCATGGCAGTGGTGGCAGCTCATCTATGGCTGCAGGGACTCCAGGTGTTTCCCTTTTTAGACGATTGGCTCCTTACAGCCCCCACAGAGCATCATCTATTGAACAACATACTTGGCCTACTCTCCCTGTTCCATCAGTTGGAATTATGGTAAACCTAGCCAAGTTCTCCTTGATTCCTACTCAACATCTGGAGTTAATAGGCACTCTGAATACCATCTTGCAGATTGCAGCTCTTCCTCTTCGCTGGTTAAATCTGATACGCTCCCATATTCAAGTTCTACTGGAGCAAACATGCACTTTGGCTTCACACATCCTCAGGGCTCTAGGATCCATAGCGGTTGACATTTATTTGGTTCCTATGGCAATGTACCGCATGAGAGTTCTACAGAGTGGGCCTTTGCAGTTCAAGGGACAGCGTTTCTTCATCCCCTGTCGTTCACCATTTGTCTCTCCCCACTTTGTCAAACTTCTTTTGTGGTGAATTCACTCCCCAGACCTCTTAGCGGGCAGGTCCTTTTCTCCCCTCTATTCCCACGGTCACCACAGATGCTTCTCTCCTAGATTGGAGGGGGACATTTCTGTGGGAAATACTGTCCAAGGGATGTGGTCCTCCTCAGATACAAAGCTGCACATCAACATTCTGGAGATGAGCAGTCCTTTTATCTGTTGCAAGCCTTTCAGGATTGCCTCCCTCTGGGAACAATTGCAGTTCTATCGGACAACATGGCGGTTTGTTATGTAAGCAAGCAAGGGGGCACATGTTCTTATCTGTTTTGTTGCGAGGCCATGAGAGAATGGACTATGTCCATGGGGAGCTTTCTCATTGCAATGCACATTCCTGGCGCATCCAACGTGTTAGCAGACAAATTGAGCAGGGCTGTTCTGACACCTCACGAGTGGTCCCTGAATCCAGTGGTGGCTCAACAGATTTTTCGTCAGTGGAATATCCAAGCTGTGGTCTGTTTGCATCTCCTCAACCACAAGTGCAGCAATTTCTTTGTATTGATCCCCCCAGAAGGGGAATCTCCCCAGGGATGTGCTCACTCACGATTGGCCTCTGGGTCTCCTGTATGGCTTTCCACCCTGCCTTTAATTCCCAGAGTAATTCAGAAAGCCAGACATCTCGAGACACAATTGATCCTCATTGCCCCCTTTTGGACTCTGCAGGTGTGGTTCTCCCTTCTACGGTGTCGCTTTGAGGCACCCACCTTGGGTGCTGTATCCCTCTCCGGATCTAATATCGCATCTCTCTACTTCGCTCCTGAATCTTCAGACCCTTCATCTGACAGCGTTATATGTCCACTTCCAGTGATCTTTGCTAAGTTCAAGCTAGCATCGCCTGTGAAGGATATTATCCTAGCTTCCCAGAGATCCTCCACTAAAAGTGTATTTCAGCAAATAAGAGATTTTCTGTCTGGGGAAAGAAAAACAGAGTTAGGTCACACTGAAAAACCAATCAGGAAAAAAACTAAATGAAAACTCCAGCCAACTACAACTTGCAATGAGTGACCCCCAAAACCTCCTGTAACAGAGGCACATGGGATATATGCAAATGACCCGTAATGACCCTTATCTGGGGAAAGAACAAGAATCTGGACCCCTTTTCAGCTTCCATTCACAAGATTCTTCTCTTCCTGACTTTTGTTTAAGGAAGGGGCTGGTTTCTTCATGATCAAGGATCAATTAGAAGCGGTTTCAAGTTTTCATCTTAATGATGAATCTACATTTTCTTAACTCTGCAACACCTTTTTGAAAGGTGTTTTTCTATTATGGGCCCCCCGTTAAGCACCATCTCCACCTTGGGATCTTGCCTTGGTGCTGCAGGCATTAACAAAACAACCCTTCGAACCAGCTGCATCCTGTGATCACATATTTCTTACTTGGAAGACTGCCCTTTTAGTGGCAATAACTTCGGAAAAGAGAGTCTCTGAGCTACAAGTTCTTAGTTAAGCCGCCCTACTTCCTTTTCCATAGAATCTCTCTGAAACCCCTTCCCTAATTATGCCAATAAAGGGGAATATATTCTGCAGACCTTGGATATTCGCCAACCATGTTTATCTTCATAGGACCAAGGAATTTAGATGTTCAGACAAGTTATTTTTAGCCTTTTCTGTGAACAGAAAGGCCAAGGAAATATCGAAGGTTACGGTCTCCTGCTGGACTTCGCAATGCATTTCCTTGATTTACTCTTTGGAAGGGGTTCCTTGATCTTCTCCAGTAAAGGCTCATTCCAGTTGGGTGTGTCTACCTCAGCTGCCTTTGCAGATCGTCAATCCTTAGATATTTGTGCAGCAGTAACGTGGTCTTTACCTCACACATTAATCTCCCACTATAAGTTGGATTTTGATTTCTAGAGGAAGGGCTTCCTTTGGCTCCATGTCTCTTCTGCATGTCCTTCCTTGAGGCCTTTCAAGATTCAGGTAGCTGGGGAGTCTGACCCTAACGTTTGGAATGGAGACTAAGAGAACGTCAGATTTATAGTCATGTACTTACCATTACTTGGCATGCTTGTTATCTGTAGTCACCATTCATCATGGTCCACCCTCCAGCCCCCTTCCTGAGAGGTTAGCAGGATGTTGACGGTAGTTGTTTTGGTCAGTCTTTCATTATGCAAACTTGATCTGAAGGGTTAGAGGGCGGGCAGCAGAGCATCATGGGAGGGGAAGGAGCTTGAGCTAAGCTGTTAGAGTATGCCGGCTCGGATCAGATATCTGATCCAAGACCCTAACGTGATGAATGGTGACTACAGGTAACACAGATGGCAAGTTATGGAAAGTACATAACTAAAATTTTTAAATGCTGCTGTTACTTTTGAGTTCTTTTTTTTTTGTTTTGTTTGTGGAGTTCTTCACAATTTAAAGTATAATTGAATATCACTGTATTAACCGCTGGGTTCTGCAGTGTAAATTCTAAGATGGCTGATTTTTGTTACTGTGGTGATTGCACTGATGTTCATCGTGCATACAGCTGCAGTCATAACAGATGGGTTTTCCTGCCGTCAGGCGGGTCCTCGGTCGGCTGAATTCCAAAGTCCAGGTCTGGCGTCTGATGTCGTCGCTTCTTCCCTGACGTCAGTGCGACGGGTATAAAAGAACCAGCCGACGCCATTTTCTTCAGTCTTTCTTGCCTTGCGGTGCCCGAAGCAGAAGCAGTTCGCAAGTGCCGGTCGGCCAGCTCCTGAGATTACGAATATTTTGCAACCGAAGACTTCTTGAAAGCTAAGTACCCCGTTGGGGAAACTTTTCTTGCCTCAGACCGATGTCAGACAAAGTTAATTGCATTTCATTTGGGAAGCAAATACTGCATAAGGATTTCCATTCCCTCTGCATTCCTTGCTTAGGCCCAGACCACGACGTCTCGGCCTGTCGTTTTTGTGCTACATTCAACAGATGCACTAAGCGTCGGGCGGAGTTCGCCCAACAATATTTTGGCAAAAAATTTAATTACATTGTCGTCGGATACTCAGACTCCAGTTTTGAGTAAGACGCAAAGATAAGGACCGACATACGAGGTCCGCGACTTCTACCGACACCACGTTAAAGCCGACTACAGGTGCTCGGTTCTCAGCGAGGCGCCTACGCAGCTCCTGACTACCGATGACCCTTCATTAGCGGTGTCTTCTGTGCCCGAGGTCACAGGCTCTTCGGCCCACACCCAGACTACAGATACCGAAGCCACTCTTAGCAGGGAAATTCAGAGTTTAGACAGGCCTGCCACCTCTCAAGGTGTCTTCAGGCCGCCTTTTTCCGTTAAGGCTTTCACTAAATCTAAAGCAGCCATGCATACTAAAAGACAAGCTCCACAGGGCCCCTCTCAAGGCCCCATGCCTAAAAAGCAGATGCTCAAAATGGCTGAGGATTTGATTACTCATCAGGGGTTCTCAACCCCCCTCGGACAAAAGGCCCAGAGTGGAGGAAGAATACCCTTCCTCGAACCAGGCCTCTATTACTTCAGAACATTCTGAGGATCAGGAACATTCATACTCCCCTTTTGAAGATTCTGATGGAGAGGAGTCCATTCCCTCTGTCTTCCCCCCCCCTGAGGATTACTCTTTTGGGGAAACCTTGCATACCTTGAGGGAGCACTTCCACTGGGAAGGCCAAGAGTACTCAGACTCCAAGAAAAGGCTCAGGGATTTCCTCTTGCTCCCTCAGCACAGGCCTCTGGCTATACCTCCTGTATTAGACATACTAGATGATGTATATTCAGAGGCCAACCTTAACCCAGATTCTTTACCTCCAGCTCCAGTCAAGCCTGACTGGTATTACCGGGTTCCTGATTCACACCAATTCCTATACAAAAGCCATGCGGCTGACCCAGAAACTATTTCACAGGGTCTTAAGGGAATTAAGGCCTCCACTGCCAAAAATCCATTACCTTCAGAGAGCGATTCCAGAGCTTTAGAAAGGTGGGGGGAAAAAGGTATACACCTCGGCCACCTTAACCATGAGGGCATTAAACTGTCAGTTCCATATGTTAAAGTATCAACAGTTTGTTATCCAAGTTGAAAAGCAAAATGTCACAACCTGAACAACCAGACTTGAAGGAGTTGAAGGATTTGTTGCGTAGTGCAGAGCAAGTGGGTAAACATACCTTGCAATGTGGTTTTGATGCTTTAGAGGCCTCATGTAGAGCTGCTGTTACAGGATCAGTCATACGTAGACGTGCTTGGGTCAAAGAGCAAACCTTACCAGATCATGTCAAAGCTAAATTACTGGATGCACCTCTTCAAAAAGATGTATTGTTTGGTGTTAAAGCTGAGGAGGTATTAAAGAAAATGTAGGAAAAGGCAAAATCAATGCAAACGGTGAAAGATTTCCTACAGGTATAACCTCCACGTTTCAGTAGAAATTGGCCTTCAAAAAATTGGTCCTTTCCAGCCACGGACAGACCTCAGAGGTAGATACAGGTGCCAGAGAGGTAGAGGGCAATCTCAAGGATCATTTAGAGGCAGACAATGGCAAGCACCTACACCAAGAGGTGGTGAGGATAGTTCACAGCCATTCAGAAAGCAGAACCAATGACTTTCCCCTTTGCATGCCAAGCAAGGCTCAAATGGCAGCACCTTTAGGCGGAAAACTGGCATTATTTTCGAAAAATTGGCATATTGTCACAAAAGACAAATGGATCCTGGGCATTATAGACAGAGGCTACAGATTCCACTTACTCACCCTTCCAAAAATGAGAGGCATGCCAAACCTGCCACACAAAGGCCAGAGGCACAAAAACAAATTTCAGATCTCATGGACATGAAAGCTATTCAAGAGGTACCTGCATAAGAACAGGGTCAAGGTTTTTATTCCAGACTATTCCTGGTAATAAGGAAGGGCAAAGATTGGAGACCTATTTTGGACCTATCCATCCTAAACACATATTTACTCATAGCAAAATTCAAGATGCTGACATTACAGCAGCTTCTTCCCCTGCTGGGCAAGGAGTCTTGGCTGGTAACATTGGACCTCAAGGAGGCATACCTGTATGTCCCAACCAGACAAGATCGCAGAAGATACCTCAGATTTCTTGCAGGTTCAACCCATTATCAATTCTCTGCATTGCCCTTTGGCTTATCTACTGCGCCCAGAGTGTAAACAAAATGCCTGGCATCAGTAATTGCCTTCTGCAGACTTCATGGGATACAAATATACCCATATTTGTATGTCTGCCTGATCCAAGCGGACAGCAAACACATAC
Source organism: Protopterus annectens (assembly GCF_019279795.1). Classification (NCBI taxonomy): domain Eukaryota; kingdom Metazoa; phylum Chordata; order Ceratodontiformes; family Protopteridae; genus Protopterus; species Protopterus annectens. The sequence goes on from NC_056729.1 coordinate 566,321,886, forward strand.
TTCTGAAACACCTGGCGTTTGTAATAATGTTGTTGAATTCTCTGGGATACACAGTCAACAAAAAGAAATCAAGACTAATACCCTCTCAAACAATAATTTTCCTGGGTGCCAGCTTGAATACAAACACCCAGATGCCCTACCTCACGCCAGAGAAACAAGGGCAACTAACTCAATACTTCAGAAAACTGGCAACCTTCACCAGGCTGACTGCAAGGAAAATCCTGCAGGCTCTGGGATTCATGGCATCTTGCATCCTGCTAATCCCATGTGCAAAGCTGCATATGAGGAAACTTCAGTGGTACCTAAAAAACTTATGGTCTCAACACAGCCACAGTTTGAAAACAATTACACCACTGATTCCATGTCTTCAAAAGGAATTTGTGGTGGGCTCAAGCATTCCAAAGAAACATAGGTCTCCATTCTGCAAGCCTCAAGCAAATTAAGTCATCACAACAGACGCCTCAGACTACGCCTGGGGAGGCGCACATGACAGATCGGTGCATTCAGGGAAATGGTCACAAAAAGAAAAGCACCTACACATCAATCAAAAGGAAATGCTAGCAGTAATAAATGCTATTATGGCTTTCAAAGACCTATTGCATCCAGGCCAGCTATTGATAAGGACAGACAACACCACAGTGATGTGGTACATAAACAGGGAGGAACCCATTCATATCCCCTATACAGGCTGGCCATGTCTCTTTGGAACATGGCTGTGGAATTACAAATCCAACTTCAAGCACAGTTCCTGCCAGGCAAGGAAAACAAGCTGGCAGACAACCTGAGCAGAAATATGACAGATCCACACGAATGGAAGTTGCATCCTCAAGTTTTTACAAAGATAATTCAAGCATGGGGAAGGCCAGACATGGATCTCTTTGCCACCCACAGAAATTACCAATTGACAAAATTCTGCTCAAGGACCTTTCATCCACAGGCCTGGAAAGTGGACGCACTCTTTCAGTTGGACAACAATGACAGTTTATGCCTTTCCACCTCTTCCTCTGCTGCCCAAAGTTCTATTAAAAGCCAGAGCAGACAGACCAAAGATGATTCTCATTGCTCCAGACTGGCCAAGACGACACTGGTACCCACTCCTGAGGAGCCTGACTCATTCCCCACCATGGATCCTGCCTCTAATGCCTCTTCTACTGACTCAGCACAACTTCAGAACTCTTCACAGTCAGCTGAAAACACTCAATCTAGCCGCATGGAGGGTTCCTTAAATTCACAACAGACCCTACTCTCCAAGGAGGTGCAGGATGTCATTTTGGAGGCCAGAAGGCCTTCTACTAGAAAAGCCTACTCCACAAAATGGAAACTTGTTTTTTGCCTGGAATCAGAAAAAGGGTCAGAACCCTGGAATACTGAATTTACCTCAAATATTACTGTACCTAGCTGAGATGCTAAGCAGTGGACTTCATTCTCCTCCATCAAAATCCATGCCTCAGCCATTTCTGCAGAATATAACACTAATCCTCATTTATTCTCTCACCCTCTCAAGACAGTTCCTCAGAGGGGCTAAGAATATAAAACCCCCAAGGAAGCAACCAGTACCTGCTTGGGACCTCAATTTAATTCTAGAAAAACTGACCCTGCCTCCTTTTGAGCCAGCTGCTTCAACAGAACTGCAATATTTGTCATGGGAAACAGCCTTCCTTCTGGCTATCACCTCAGCATGCAGGGTTTCGGAACTACAAGCCCTCATGGCTGTGCAGCCTTTCATCATTTTCCATCAGGACAGAGTTTCCTTACGAACCAATCCTTCCTTTATGCCAAAGGTAGTATCCAGGGTAGCCTTGAATCAGGCTATCCACTTAACTACCTTTTACCCTAATCCACAAAACAAAGGGGAGAGACTACTACATTCCTTGGACATTCACAGACTGCTCCGTTATTTGGACAGAACAAAGCATTTCAGAAAATCAGAGCAACTCTGTGTCCTATGCTACAGGTGCTCAAGGGAAGCCTATTTCCAAATAGATTATCTCAAAATGGATAGCCCACTGCATATGCTTTTTTTACTCTCTTCGTAGTAAAACTGTACCTACAGGCATCAGATCTCACTCCACAAGGGCCACAGCTACCTCTGCAGCTTTCTTCAGGGGGGTTTCTACCAAGGATATTTTGAAAGCAGCCACATACTTTCTCCAAGCACGATCACCTATCATTATACTCCAAATCTAGAGCGGGCTTTGCCACTGCAGTCTTGCAGGGCATCCTGGCTCCTCCTAGTTCCACTTAGTGCCTACCACCCCTTTTTTAGCTTTGGGATTCTACCCATCTGTTATGACTGCAGCTGTATGCACAATGAACATAGTACAGTTTTGTACCTACCATAAATGCAGATGTTAGAGTGCTAATACAGCTGCAGTCCAGGTTTCCCTCCCTCCTTCCCCTCTTGGGACAGGCCTAATGGCTAACACCTCCTCATACAACCTCATTGGGGTATTCTTTTATGGTGTATTTGCTTGCAAATACTGTTATTTGATTATATTGCATTGCATAAATTTATGTTTTGCCTTCCTTCTGGGGGCACCTGACATCTGGGGCAAGAAAAACTGAAGAAAATGGCGTCGGCTGGTTCTTTTATACCCCTGTCACACTGACGTCAGGGAAGAAGCGACAACATCCGGCGCTGGACCTAGACTTTGGAATTTGGCCGACCGAGGACCTGCCTGACGGCAGGAAAACCCATCTGTTATGACTGCAACTGTCTTGGCACTCTGACATCTACATTTATGGTAGGTACAAAACTGTTCTTTTCTGCACTTTGAGCTGTCCTGCATTGTTTTTACATTAGGAAGATTCGGCTAGCCTGGTATTTGAGCGGATGATCACTGTACCAATTTCAGTGTTTGGAATTGGCCAGTGGGCTAGTTGCAACAACTTTATGCAGGTAAAAAAAACAAATGAGCATTTGTATGACTGACTTTGCGCTGAGGCACTTATCAGTCCATTTATTGTATTCCAATTTTGTGTACAAGTAAAACCCCGAAGTACTTGGTTTGCTGTTAGAGAATTAGTGCTGTGTGAGACCACACCTGATGTCCTATTCCAGTTTTCTTACTGTGGGGTTTCCTGCCTCAGGTGACCCGATGTTTCCTGTACAAAAGCTTAAGCCTGGTTGCTGTAGTTGCATTGGATGTCAAACATAGGGCCATAAACCAGGGCCTTAAATTTGACGTCTGCACACAGATCTCAGAACTTCTCAGCCACGGACAGCGTCATATTGTTTGCTTCGCTCCTACTCTAGAAGACATCTAAAAAGTTAAGTACCCCCATTGGGAAAACCTTGTGTTCTTTTTGCTTGAGCTTGGTTAGCTGCATTTTATAGTAGCCGATGTCAGTTAAAAATGGCAAATGTCGTTGCAGGTGTCAGATACCGCATAAGTATACTGATGACCATTGCGTCTTTTGTCTTTGGGAAGGAACACTATCATACTGTGTTCCATTTGTCCATCTTTCGTACCGAAGAACCTCTGCAGCTATCTGGCCGCACTAAATTTATATTTAGAGAACCAGCGTCTCAAAAAGCTTGCACTTAGTGGACCCAGACTCAGCTGCTCCTGCTGAATCACAGTGGAAAAAAGATGTTAATCGTGTTACACTGCTGCAGTCATCACACATGGATTATCCTGACGTCAGGCGGTCCTGCAGTCGGCCAGAGTTCCAAAGTCTTGATCCAGCGTCTGTTGCTGTTGCTTCTTCCCTGACATCAGTGCGCCAGGGGTATATAATATGCATCTGACTCCATTTTTTTTCAGTCTTGCCGCACGGTGCCTGAAGCAGAAGCAGTTAGCAAGTGCTGGTCGGCTGACTCCTGAGATTTTCGAAGTTGAATTTCAGATCTGAAGTCTTCAATAAAGCTAAGTACCCCATTGGGGAAACTTTTTTTTTTTTCTTGCCTCAGACCGATGTCAGAAAAAGTTAATAACTGCATTTTTTGTGGGAAGCAAATACCTCATAAGGACTTCCACTCTTACTGTATTCCATGCCTAGGCCCTGATCACGACGTCACTAGTCGGTTTTGTGCTAGATTTAGCAAACGCACTATAAAAAGGCATTTTGATTTTGCTTTGCGCTACTTTGGCCGAAGGTTCAATTATACTATGCCGTCGGATCAACCGATGACAGCAATTCCGAAAAACGCAGAGACTAGGATAAAGACAGGCATCCGAGGTCCAAAACCGACGTCGAAACCTCTTCTAGGCCAGTCGCCAGTTCTCAGTGAGGTGCTTTGCAGCCCCTGACACCCACTACCTCAGAGCCACAGGCTGCCTCGACTCCCACGTGGAGACAACTAGGCCTCTGGAAACTCGAGGTATTGGGCCTATGGAAACTAATCCCTCAGATGGGTCTGGAGCCGCTGAGCAGGCACCGGCTTCTGAGGGTGTTTTCAGACCTTCACAACTTACCATTAAAACAGCCAAGACAAAGGTACCATTAAAGACAAACAAGTACAGCATTCTCCTGGACAGTCCTCTATGCCTAAGAAACAGATGCTTAAAATGGCCGAAGACCTCATTACTCTAATCAGGGGTTCCCATCCCCCTCCTGAAAAAAGGCCTAGGCATGATAGACTGACTCCTCTGGTCAGGTTTCCATTTCCTCTGATTCCTCTTCAGACCAGGGATACTCTTTACCCCCCTCTGAGGACTCTGATGCTGAGGAATCTATCCCTTCAGCCTCTCCTTCTGAGGATTACTCTTTTGGGGAAACTTTACATACCATGAGGGAACATTTCCATTGGGAAATTTAGGAATACTCAGAATCCAAGAAAAGGCTCCGGGATTTCCTCTTATTGCCTCTGCACAGGCCCCTGGCTCTTCCGCCTGTGCTAGATATTGTGGATGATGTGTTCTCTGAATCCAGCTTATCTCCTGACTCTTTACCCCTGCCCCTGCTCCAGCCAAGCCAGATAGGTATTACAGTCCCTGACTCTCAAGTTCCTTTACAAGAGCCCATCTGCTGATCCAGAAACTATTTCTCAGGGGTCCAAAAGGGGTTAAGGCTTCCATTGCAAAAAATCCGGTACCCTCTGACAGAGATTCCAGAGCTTTGGATAGATGGGGGAAGAAAGTGTACACGTCTGCGACTTCAGCAGTAAGAGGTTTAAATTGCCAGTTTCACATGCTTAAGTACCAACAATATTTAATGGCTCAGTTAAAACAGAAAATACTTGCTAGCTCAGAAGCTCCTGATTGTAAAGAAATGCAGGATTTATTGCATGCAGTTGAACAGGTGGGAAAACATACTCTGCAATGTAGTTTTGATTCTTGGCCTCTTGTAGAGCCACAGTTACAGGTTCTGTTATTCGAAGACATGCTTGGTTAAAAGAAAAGTTTACCTGAACATGTTAAGGCAAAGTTATTGGATGCTCTTTTACAACATGATACCTTGTTTGGTGTTAAGGCAGAAGAGGTGTTAAAGAAAATGGAGGATAAAGCTAAATCTATGCAAACAGTCAAGGATTTCTTACAGGTTACAGCCACCTTGGTTTAGCAGAAATTGGCCAACAAGAAATTGGTCCTTTCCAGTGTCAGGCCACAGAGGCAGACACCCAAGAGGCAGATCTCAACCCCAAGGCTCAAACAGACTACAGTGGGGGGCACCTCAACCCCAAAAGGAGGTGAGTACAAGTCTCAACCTTACAGGAAACCGTCACAATGACTTTCCTTTGCGTACACCAAGCACGTCCCTTCTGGAAGCCCCCTTATGAGGAAAACTAGCACTTTTTTTCTCAAAACTGGCACACAATCACCCAAGACAAATTGGTCCTGAATATTGTATCTCAAGGTTACAGATTCCACTTCCATACCTTACCAAAGCTTAAAAGGAATGCCAGACCTGCCACAAAATCAATGAGCAGAGGCACAACAACAAATTTCAGCCCTCATGGACATGATCTGTACAAAAAGTACCACAACAGGAACAAGGATTTTACTCAAGACTCTTCCTGGTACCCAGAAAGGACAAAGCCTGGAGGCCTATACTGGACATTTCAATTCTGAATACTTACTTGGATATCCCAAAATTCAAAATGTTGACATTACAACGGCTTCTACCCATGCTGGGCAAGAAGGCTTGGCTGGTTACTCTGGACCTCAGATGCATACCTGCATGTCCCTAGCAGACTAAATTGCAGAAGATGCCTCCGATTCAAAGCTGGTACAATGCACTACCAATTCTCTCTGCACTGCCCTTTGGCTTATCTACTGTGCCCAGGGTCTTCACAAAGTGCCTGGCACCAGTAATTGCATTTTGCAGACAAAAAGGAATTTAAATATATCCATACCTGGACGACTGCCTCATTTAAGCAGAGACAAAGGACATTCTTCTACAGCATCTGGCGTTTGTGAAAAAGTTGCTAATTTCTCTAGGGTACACAGTAAACGAAAATAAGTCAAAAACTAGTGCCCTCACAACAGATTGCATTCCTGGGTGCCAGCTTAAATACAATGGCCCAGATGGCTTACCTCATGCCAGACAAGTGCAACTAACTCAATATTTTCAACTACTGGCAAAAACGTCCCATCTGCCTGCAAGAAAAATTCTGCAGGCCCTGGGATTCATGGCATCCTGCATACTAATTCCATATGCCAGACTGCATATGAGGAAATTACAATGGTACCTAAGTGTTTGGACTCCACATTCTCAGTCTAGAAGCAGTAATTCCAGTAATTCCCTGCCTGCAACAGGAGTTTCGATGGTGGGCACAGGCATGTCACCTAAACAAGGGTCAGCCTTTTACCCAACCCACAGCCAGGCAAACTCTAACAGATGCTTCGGACTACGCCTGGGGAGCACACATGGCAGGAACATGCATTCAGGGCAAGTGGACCACAGACCAGATGCATCTTCACATCAATCAAAAAGATGTTGGCTGTTCAAAATGCCCTAACAGCTTTCAAGGACCTCCTACATCCAGGACAACAACTACTAAAGATGGACAACACCACAGTAATGTGGTACATAAACAAGGGGCAGTCATCCTTATCCCCTTTGCAGGCAAGCCATGACCTTGTGGAACACAGCTCTAACGTAACAAGTGCACCTGCAAGCACAATTCCTACCAGGAAAGAAAAATACTGTGGCAGACAACCTAAGCAGAAATATCATGGACCCTCACAAATGGAAATTGAATCCACAAATCTTCAGCATGATAACACAAAAATGGGGGATGACATAGATCTTTTTTGCCTCCCTTCTGAATTGCCAACTACAAAAATTCTGCACAAGGACTTATCACAAACAAGCATGGAAAGTGGATGCTCTTCTGTTCAGCTGGAAAAACCTAAAAGTCTATGCCTTCTCACCACTGCCTCTTCTCTCAAAGGTACTCCTAAAAGCCAGACAAGAAAAAACACAGATGATCCTGATTGCTCCAGACTGGCCATGCCAGCACTGGTACCCTATCTTAAGGAACTTGGCTCAGGGCCCACCATGGATTTTGCCCCAAATTCCACACCTTCTGACTCAAAACAATCCGATCCTTCACGGTCAGCTCAAAACCCTAAACCTGGCTGCATTGCAGATACTTTAGTCAAACAGGCAACACCTCTCTCTAAAGAAAGCTGTTATGGATGTAATTTTGGAGGCCAGGAGGCCTAGCACCAGGAAAGCTTACTCAGAATAATGGAAGAGATTCTGCGCCTGGAACCAGGCTCACAGCCTTGACCCTCTTGTTCCAAACATTCCTCAGATTTTACAATACTTAACTGAGATGCTGGACAGAGGCTTATCCTTTTCATCAATTAAGATTTCACGCCTCTGCCATTTTTGCACATTGCAACATGGATCCTCCTTTATTCTCTCATCCCTTGCTAAAGCAGTACCTCAGAGGAGCTAAAAACAAAAGACCACCCCGGAGAGCACCAACACCAACTTGGGACCTCAGTTTTGTTTAGGAAAAACTGACCCTACCACCTTTTGAGCCAGCCAGTACAGCCGATCTAAAATTTTTATCATGGAAAACAGCTCTGCTCCTGGCAGTAACTAAAGCACGAAGATTCTGAGCTACAGGCATCGATGGCAGTGGAACCTTTTATAATTTTTCATCAGGATAGGGTATCTTTAAGGACAAACCCTACCTAAAGGTGCTATCTAGTGTGGCTCTTAACCAAACCATCCATTTGCCTACTTTTTATCCAAACCCCCAAAATAAAGGGGAGAAACTTCTGCATTCTTTGGACATACACAGGCAGCTACGCTCCTACTTGGACAAAACAAAGCTTTCAGGAAAACTGATCAACTGTTTGTAGCATATGCTGCAGGATCACAAGGCAAGGCTATCTCAAAGCAGACTATATCCAAATGGATAGGACACTGTATTCGGTACTGCTACACACAGTATGGAAAATCATTTCCTAATAACATTAGGCCTCATTCCACCAGGGCAATAGCCACTTGAGCAGCCTTTCTCAGAGGAGTTACCTACCAAGGAAATTTTGGTGGCTGCAACTTGGAGTTCACTGCACACCTTCACCAAGCATTACCACCTGCCTCTCTACTCTAAATCCAGAGCAGGATTTGCCACTGCAGTTCTGCAGGTCCTTTTAGCCAATCCTAACTCTTTATAGACCAGCCACCCAAACTTAGCTTTTGGATTTAACCCAAGTGTGATGACTGCAGCAGTGTAACACGAACATAGTACAGTTTAGTACCTACCATAAATGTAGATGTTAGTGTTCACACTGCTACAGTCCTGGTTACCCTCCCTTCTTCCCCTCTGAACTAGCTGGACTTATCTATACCCTTCTGTCCTATGCAACCTTTGGGGTGTATTTGCTGGTAACTGAAGGTATTGTTTTTATTTTATATGTATATTTTTGATTAGCAATATGTATTGCCTACCCACTTGGGGGCACCTGACATCTGGAGCAAGAAAAACTGAAGAAAATGGCATCTGATATATATATCCCAGGCGCTCTGACGTATGTGAATAAGCGACAGCATCTGACCAAGACTTTCGAACTCTGGCTGACTGCGGGACTGCCTGATGGCAGGATAACCCAAGTGTGATGACTGCAGCAGTGTGAACACTCTAACATCAACTTTTATGGTAGGTACAAAACTGTACTTTTCCAGGTCTACTTCCGTTGCCTCTATGCCATCGGACGTCCTGCCAGCTTCTGATATAGGAGTTGAGGGATGTCAGACAGAACAGACTACTTCGGCTCCCACCATGGAAGGTGCTTCAGAAGTTGCAGCCTGCACGTCCACAGAGATGGCCCAGAAGTCTGTTACTACCGACGTCGAGGAGGAACCAGAAACAGTTGGTCGGCCTTTAGAGACTGTTATTCCTGAGACTCAAGCTACTGTACCTAGGCCTTCTCCCAAACCTATGGCCACTAAACGTAGACAGAAAACTGATTATCTGCCTCCTACCCCTGAAGGAGTCCGACTGGCAATCCTTCACTAACTCTCTGATGCAGGCCTTCATGGCCCGTAGGCCTACAAGCTATACTCTCACCACTATACCTGTGTTCAGCCCAAGGCCTTCCTCTGCCATTTCTCTTCCCTTGCAGACTACCAGAGAAGATGATTGACTCGAACCTTACTACTCTTCCTCTGAAGACTCAATTTCTTTTGCTTCCCAGATTGCCTCTACTGTAGAATATTATTCACCAGATGAGGAATCTATTGAAGGGTTCTCTCCACCAGAGGAACATTACCTTTGGTGAAACCATAACGAAGATGACTAAATGGGGCGCTACCCAGAGACCGACACCCAAAGGAGGAATTTTGAGCTCCTTCAAGTGGAGTCTCCCTCCGCATCAGCTATCTCCCCAGTTTTACCTGCCTATCTGGATGTTTTCACCTCTATATCCAAAAACCCAGGCTCTCAACCACCTGCACCTAAAAGACCAGACAGGTTGTATAATGTTCCTGATGAGCAAAAATTCTTAAGCATCCCTTGGCAGACCCAGCAGTCATTGCTCTCTCTCCAGACAAGCAATACAGACAAATCCCCTCTGTCTCTTACCTACTGATAGACAGCAAAACCATGGACAGGATTGGTAAAAGTGTACACCTGTTCCACCCTGGCTTTGTGTGCCATAAATTAACAGGCACATGTGCTAAAATATGCACTGGATCTTGTCTCTCAAGCAACGAACCTCCTGATGGCCACACCTGACTGCCCTTCCAACACAGACATAACATCTAAATTGTCCCTAGCTTCACAGGTAGCCAGGCATTCAATAAGGTGCAGTTATGATGCTGCAGAGACCTCTGCTAGGTCAGCAGCTTCTGTCCTCCGCAGATGCTCCAAGACTGCACTTACAGCCTCTGCCTGAAGACTTTAAAACTAAGATCATGGATGCCCCCTTAGACCATAACCTTTTGATGTTTCTCTCGTTTCACTGTTGCAGTCATCACATTTGGGTTATCTGCTTGCAGTAGCCCTCAGTCAGCCTGATTATCAAAGTCTTGGGTCCTGTCAGTTGCTGTCTCATCTTCCGTGACATCAGGTAGTCAGGGTATAAAGCATGCAGCCGACACCATTACATCAGTCTTTCTTGCTGTGCAGTGCCTGAAGCAGTTAGCAAGTGCTGGTCAGCCAACTCCTGAAATTTTTGTTTTAGAGTTTCAGAACTAACGTGAAGTACCCCATTGGGGAAACCTTTTCTTGCTCTAATCCAATGTCAGTAAGTCAATTTTATTTTTTGTGGAAAGCAAATACCTCACTAAGATTTTCATTCGTACTGTATTCCTTGCCTAGGCCCTGACCACAACGTACCTCGCTGTCAGTTTTATGCCTTATTTAAGCAACAAACTATTAATAGTCTGTATATTTATGCTTCTAAATATTTTGGTACTCTGTTCAATTATCCAGATATGTCTTGGTTAAGCCATCTGGCTACCAACATTCCGAAAAAAATGCAAAGATAGACAGGCCGCCTATGTCCAAAGCTGCCGATGCTTCTAAGCCAGTCACCAGTTCACCGGTACTCAGTGAGGCACTTTCGCAGCCCCCGATACCCGCTACTTCAAATTCGCAGGCCCCTACCGAGGCCTATTTGGAGTCCAGTATGCCACAAGATGCTTCAATTGTGGAAGCTACAGATGCCTCTACATTGGATGGGTCCGGAGCCGCTGTGCAGGCACCAGCTTCTGAGGGTGTAGTCAGGCCTACTGGCTTGCATATTAAACCAATGCCATCTTCTTAAAGGCCTAAAACTTGACCTGTGCCTAGAAAACAGATGCCCAGACCGCATGTTCAGGCCTCTATGCCTAAAAAAACAGATAAGAATGGCTGAAGACCTTATTACTTTAATCAGGAGAAGCCAACCTTCCCCCTCTGAGACCTAGGACTGAAATTGCTTATGATACTTCTGACCAGGATTCTGAAATGTCTGTTTCCTCTTAAGACCAGGATTTACCCTTATCTGCCTATGAGGATTCTGATGTAGAGGATTCTATTCCCGCTGCTTCCCCCTCAGAGGATTTCTATTTTGGTGAAACCCTGCATACTCTTACAGAGCACTTTTGCTGGGAAAGCCAGGATTACTCTGATTCTAAAATGAGGCTTGGGGATTTCTTGCTCCTGCCCCAGCACACGCCTTTTAGCTGTCCCTCCTGTACTAGACATGGTTAATGATGCCTTTTCTGAATCTAGCTTGGCGCCTGATTCTTTACCTCCTGCTTCCAGAAAACCTGATAGATATTACAGGGTCCCTGACTCTCACACGTTCCTTTTTAAAAATCCTACTGCAGATCCTGAGACCATTTCACAGGGACCCAAGGTAATCAAGGCTATTACTGCCAAAAAATCCTACCCCCCCCCCCCGATAGAGACTCTAGGGCACTGGATAGATGGGGTAAGAAAGTATACACTTCTGCAGTTTTGGCCATTAGGGCCTTATACTGCCAGTTTCATATGTTAAAGTATCAGCAGCATATAATTGGATTGCTTAAACAGAAAATGTTGATTCCTGACTGTGCCGAAAATAAGGATTTAGAGGATTTAATGCATTCTGCTGAACAGGTTGGAACGCATTCTTTGCAATGTGGTTTTTGATTCCCTAGAGGCATCTTGCAGGGCTGCTGTCACTGGGTCTGTACTTAGAAGGCATGCGTGGCTTAAGGAGACATCTTTGCCAGATCATGTTAAAGATATATTGCTGGATGCTCCCTTAAATTAGGACCACCTGTTTGGCAACAAAGCAGAAGTACTTAAAAAGATGGAGGAAAAAGCTATATCTATGCAAACTGTTAGATTTCCTACAAGTACAACCTACAAGATTTAGTAGGCATTGACCCTCTAAGAATTGGTCTTTTCCTGCCTCTTCAGACCTCAATCCAAACACAGAACCAGCAGAACACCCAGGCTTCAGTCCCAGGGTATGCGCATGACTAAACGGAGGGAGACTCCCACTTCCAAATCCGGGAGTAGTAAGACTCCACCCTATGGTAAACTGTCTCAATGATTTAACCTTAAAACTTCCAAGCACTTCTCAACTGGCTGCTTCTTTAGGGGGAAATATTGCTGTGCAGACAAACTGGGAACTCATTACCCAGGACAAATGGGTTTTAAATGTAGTTTCCCAAGGATACAGATTTCACTTCCACACACTACCAACCCCAAACGGTTGGCTGGATCTACCCCTAAATCAGTGGGCAGAGGCTCAAAAGCAAGTACTCTCTTAAGCATAAAGGCTATTCAGACTGTACCACAAGAGGAAAAGGGACAAGGTTTCTACTAAAGACTTTTCCTGGTACCCAGAAAAGACAACTCCTGGCATCCTATCCTGGACCTTTCTATATTAAACACCTTTTTGGTAATTCCAAATTTCAAAATGCTAACTCTTCACCAGTTACTTCTATGCTAGGTAAAGATGTCTGGTTGGCAACACTGGATTTAAAAGCCTACCTGCACATCCCAATCAGGGAATCTTGCAGAAGATACCTATGCTTCAAAGCAGGCTACTTGCACTATCAGTTCTCTGCCCTGCCCTATGGCTTATCTACTGCGCCCAGGGTATTCACAAAGTGCCTAGCTCCGGTCATTGCAGTTTGCAGGCAAAAAAATATTCAAATATACCCATACCTGGACGATTGTCTGTTTCGGCCAGAAAGGCAGGACATGCATTTGAATCACCTGGCATTTGTACAAAAGGTGCCAACTTGTCTGGGGTACCCCATAAACAAATAGGAGTCACATCTGGAATCCTGTCAAATTATATTCCTGGGAGCAAGCTTGAACACAACTTCCCAGATGGCTTTCCTCACGCCAGAGAAACAAATTCATCTGACAACTTGGTTCAAACAAGTGGCCACCAAAATCCTACTATCTGCAAGGCAAATACAGGCCTTGGGGTTCATGACCTCCTGCATTCTTCTAATTCCGTATGCAAGACTGCATATGAAGAAACTACAATGGTATGTAAAAAGCCTATGGTGTCAACATTCTCAGTATCTAGAAGCAATGATTCCTATCCTACCTTGCCTACGCCTGGAGTTTCTTTGGTGGGTAGAGGCCTGCCACCAAAACAAGGGACTGCCATTCACACCACCCCCTGCCGCCCAAACCTTAACAGATGCATCCGGTTATGCATGGGGGGCTCACCTGGCAGGGAAGTGCATTCAGGGCAAATGGAACCCAAGTCAAATGCACCTGCATATCAATCAAAAAGAAATGTTAGCTGTACAGAATGCTCTGACAGCCTTCAAGGACCACATTCTTCCAGGACAATTAATGGTAAAGATGGACAACACCTCTGTTATGTGGTACATAAACAAGCAAGGGGGTACGCATTCTTACCCCCCTCTGCAGACTAGCCATGGCATTGTGGAACACAACCCTGAGCTACCAAGTGCATCTACAATCTCAATTCCTGCCAGGAAACTAAATACACTGGCAGACGAGCTAAGCAGAAACCTCAATGACCCACACGAGTGGAAACTGGAGCAAATGATTTTCAACATGTTGACCAGCAAAATGGGGGGAGACCAGATATAAACCCGTTAGTTTCCCCCCAAAACTATCAATTGGACAAATTTTGTACAAGGACTCCCCTCAAACAAGCTTGGAAAGTGGATGCTCTGTCCTTCAGCTGGAAGAAAACAACCCATCAGTTTATGCCTTTCCTCCTCTCTCTCTGCTCTCCAGAGTGCTACTAAAGATCAAACAAGACAAGCCAAGGACTATTTTGATTACACCAGACTGGCCACACCAGCACTGGTACCCCTTTTTGCACAGTGTCACTGTTGGCCCCATGGCACCTGCCTCAGACTCCTACTCTATTGTCTCAGCAGGAGAACCAGATTCTGCACCCTCAGCTTCAAACACCGAACCTAGCAGCCTGGCTAATTACCTAAGCTCTCCTTTACCATTTCTCCGTAAACCAGTGATGGATATCATTTTAGAGGCAAAGAGGCCTAGTACAAGAAAATCTTATGCTGAAAAATGGAAAAGATTGTGTGCATGGTACCAATCTCAAGGGATGAGCACAGCAGTGCCCAATTAACCTCATATTTTACAATACTTAACTGCGATGCTTCACAAGGGCCTCTTTCTCCATCAAAATTCATGCCTCAGCCATTTCAGCTCTTTATAATGCAGAACCCCCCCTCTTCTCTCATCCACTGCTTAAGCAGTTCCTCAGAGGGGCCAAAAATCTGACCACCCGGGAGAGCCCCATCTCCAGCCTGGGACCTTAACTTTGTATTGAAAAAGCTCGCCCTTCCTCCTTTCCTGCCAGCTGCCACTGTGGACTTAAAATTCCTTTCTTGGAAAACAGCTTTCCTTTTAGCAACCACTTCAGCAAGAAGGGTATCTGAATTGCAGGCTGTTATGGCAGTGGAACCTTTCATCTTTCATGCGGACAGGATGTCCCTCAGGACCAATCCCTCCTTTCATGCCCAAGGGTGGTATCCAGTGTTGGCACTTAATCAGTCCATTCATTTGCCAACCTTCTTTCCTAATCCACAGAACAAAGGGGAATGGATATTGCACTCCTTAGACATGTACAGACAACTTGGATTCTACTTGGACAGGACTAAACCTCAAAGGAAATCTGACCAACTGCTGGCGGCATTTGCTGCAGGGGCAGAGGGGAAGGCTATTTCAAAGCAAACCATTTCCAAATGGATAGGCCATTGCATTCATTTCTGCTACAAGTACCATGGAAACCTATCTCACAGGGGATCAGACCCCACTCAACCAGGGCTGCATCTGCCTCTACAGCCTTTCTCAGAGGTGTCCCTACCAAGGACATCCTAGAAGCTGCTACCTGGAGTTCAGTATATAATTTCACCAAGCATTACCATTTGCCAATTTTCTCTAAATCCAGAGCTGGCTTTGCCACTGCAGTCTTGCAGGGTCTTATAGCTGGTATTAATGCTATCTAAATTCCTCCTCCCATCCTTAGCTTTGGGAATCTGCACAAATGTGATGACTGCAACAGTGAAACACGCAGAACATAGTACAGTTGTGTGCATTTGCCATAAATGTAGATGCTCGAGTGTATTCACTGTTGAAGTCCTGCTTACCCTCCCGCCCCCTTTCTTCCTTTGGCTATACATCTACTCTCCTTTACTATGCTCAAAAGCTTTTTGGTGTATTTGCTTTTTTGTTGGCCGTGTAACCTTGTATGTGTGTGTATATGTATATATATATATATATATATATATATATATATATATATCTCTATATATATCTATATATATATATATCTATATATCTATATATATATATATATATATATATATATATATATATATATATATATACACACACAGTTACACGGCCAACAAAAAAGCAAATGCACCAAAATGCTTTTGAGCATAGTAAAGGAGAGTAGAGGTATAGCCACTAGGGGGGCACCTGACATCTGGGGCAAGAAAAACTGATGTAATGGAGTCTGCTGCTTGCTTTATACCCTTGACTACCTGACGTCATGGAAGATGAGACGGCAACCGACGCAGGACCCAAGACTTTGATAAATCAGGCTGACTGAGGGCTACTGCAAGCAGATAACCCAAATGTGATGACTGCAACATTGAATACTCTCTAACATCTACATTTATGGCAAGTGTACACAACTGTACTTTTGGAAAACAGTCTACAGAGCTTCTTCAAAATCTGCAGGAGAAAAGCAAGAAACTGCAGCACATCAAGCATCTGCTTGTGTCCCCTATTCCAAAGTATTACAGGAACTACCCTGCAAAAACCTCATTTGTCAGTAGAACCCCTTACTCTGCTACCCCTTCATCCTCCAGGCAGAGGAGGGCCTATTAGCCCGACGAGCCTGGTCTGTAAGGCCATGGAACGTATCCTCATGGAACTCTAAACAAAGACTTTGGTAACCTCCAAACTCTGGACCCCACCCAGTTCGGGTTTGTGAAAGGCAGATCATGCCTCCTGAACCTGATCAACTTCTTTGAGGCAGACACTAAAGACGTAGACAAGGTTAAGGTGGTTCACACAGCCTATCTTGACCTCACCAAGGCTTTTGACACCATCCCCCATTCTGGAATGAATTATTTATTTAATTGCATTTGTTTATTGGGAAAGTCCACTTGGCCAGAAATTAGCCCATTTTTAGTGGAGGCCCAGTGAGAAACGTTCCATATGTAATTACATAAAAAGAATGTATAGTACAGAATATATCCGGTAGTGGTAATACATTAGTTAAGTAAATAACTGCATCCAATAATATGGCAAGAATTACATACAGTAGTGAGGTGATAACATTGTATAACATGGTGATATGGGTAAAGAATTGTTAAACTCCTGGTAGAAGTATAGAAATAGAAGGTGTAGATGGTAGATAAGGTGGTTAGATGAGAGGCGATTATATAAAGGAAAAAGGAGGTAGAAGGTTTAGACTAGGGATGGCACTGAGTAAGTGTCAATAGAAGCAGTTGATATAAAGGAGGGAAGAGGAAAAAAAGCCTAGGTGTGTAGAGAGAGGATGAGATGGTTTTAGGGAGGGGGTCAGGTAATGGCATTGTGATTAAGGGTACAAGTGCATATCCAGTGTGATGAGAAGTGAAGTTTAAGGAAGTTTTTAAAAGCAGTGGAGCTACTGATGGTTCGTATTAAAGATTATTCCAAAGCTTGGAGACGGTGAAAGCGTAATGCATTTGACTGGCTGGAATTATAGCTAAACTCACTAAACTAGGTATAAATCCCTACACCACATGATGGGTTTGCCAACTGGCTCACTGACAGAACCCACATTGTAAAAGTTGCAGACTCCAAATCTGACTTCAAACCAGTGACCAGTGGAGTACCACAGGGTACAGTCCCGGGACCTCTCCTGTTTATCTACTTCTCTGAAGTACAAGCTAACACAGAAGGCCTTTGGCTAACGAAGTTTGCAGGTGACAGCAAATTGGAGCCATAGTAGAGTCCCCAAATGATGTGGACATCCTCACTGAGACAGGCACCTGGTGTCAGCCATGGCCTCAAGCTCAATGCCAAAGTGCATTTTCACCCCCTTTGGTAAAAACTCTACCCATGAACTACCACATAGGCGGCAGTCTACTTAATGCCAAATGTGTGATGAGACCTTAGGACCCCAGGTGGACAGTAGTCTCTTCTTTTGATAATGACATCGCCACAGTAGTCTGAATCCTGTCATCTCATCGCAAAAGGGTTGTCAGCCGGGAAAAGAGGTCATTCTCCTCTACTCAACACTCGTTAGACCCATTCTAGAGTAGAACGCCCTTTTTGGAATGTACCTGACAAGACATCTGCTTAGCTGTACAGATTAAGGTGAAGTCATCTGTATATTGAATGCAGGTGGCTTCAGGTATGTTCATGTGTAGATTGTTAATAAATAAGGAAAAAAGAAGGGGACCTAAGATAGAGCCTTGGGGTACTCCAATATTTACTGGAAGTAATGAGGACAGATTGTTATCCCAAAATACTGCTTGCGGTCTATTTTCCAGATAAGACCTAAACCACTGTAAAGCTTGTGGTTCGAGAGAATGGGCCTTTAATTTGTCTAGAAGTAAGTTATGGTTAACCATATCAAAGGCTTTTGACAGGTCAATAAATAGTGCAGAGGAAAAAGTTATGATTTTTATTTAGAGTTGGTGAAGGGTAATAGGGCAGTCATTGTGCTATGGAATGGTCTGAAGCCATGTTGGCAGTTTGCTAGTAGATTATTTTGTAGTAGGTGGTAAAGTAGTCTGTGAATACATTTTTTCCATTATCTTAGCTAATGGGGAGAGTAAGGAAATAGGTCGAAAGTTAGAAAGCTCAATAGAAGATCCACCTGTATGTAGAGGGGTGATGTGGGCTATTTTCCATATGGTAGGGATTTTGCCTTCTGAGATAGTTCTGTTAATAAGGATAGAGATGGGATAGTCAGTGGCTTGTATGGCAATTTGTAGGTATTCAGATGGGAGACTGTCAGCAGAAGGGGTGCAAGGTTTCAGTTTTTGAAGTAACTTAAAGATATGTAGGCATAGGTTGTTTTTGAAAGGTAGGAGATAGAAGTCTTGGAGGTATTTAGTGGGGAAGCTGCCACTGCGGATTTAAAATTCCTCTCGGGAAAACAACTTTCCGTTAAGCAATCATTTCAGCAAGAAGGGTATCTGAATTACAGGCCCTCATGTCAGTGGAGCCTTTCATCTTTCACGTGGACAGGATGTCCCTCAGGACCAATCCCTCCTTTCATGCCCAAGGTGGTGTCCAGTGTGGCCCTTAATCAGTCCATTCATTTGCCATCCTTCTTTCCTAATACACAGAACAAAGGGGAACGGATACTGCACTCCTTAGACGTGTACAGACAACTTAGATTTTACTTGGACAGGACTAAACCTCAAAGGAAATCTGACAAACTGCTGGCGCATTTGCTGCAGGGGCAGAGGGGAATGCTATTTCAAAGCAAACCATTTCCAAATAGATAGGCCATTGCATTCATTTCTGCTGCAAGCACAATGGAAAACCTGTCCCGCAGGGGATCAGACCCCACTCAACCAGGGCTGCATCTACCTCTGCAGCCTTTCTGAGGCGTTCCTACCAAGGACATCCTAGAAGCTGCTACCTGGAGTTCAGTGTATAATTTCACCAAGCATTACCATTTGCTAATTTTCTCTAAATCCAGAGATGGCTTTGCCATTGCAGTCTTGTAGGGTCTTATAGCTGGTCTTAATGCTGTTTAAATTCCTCCTCCTCCCATCCTTAGCTTTGGGAATCTACCCAAATGTGATGACTGCAACAGTGAAACACGATGAAAGTACAGTTGTGTACACATAAATGTAGATGTTAGAGTGTATTCACTGTTGCAGTCCTGGTTACCCTCCCTCCAGCCCCTTTTCTTGTTTTGGCTATACGTCTACTTTACTATGCTCAAAAGCTTTTTGGTGTATTTGCTTTTTTGTTGGGGGTATAACCTTGTATATTTATAGATTTAATTGCTTCCCATTAGGGGGCACCTGACATCTGGGGCAAGAAAAATTGATGTAATGGTGTCTGCTGCATGTTTTATACACCTGACGACCTGACATGGAAGAAGGGACAGCAACCGACGCAGGACCCAAGACTTTGTTAATCAGGCCGACTGAGGGTTACTGCAAGCAGATAACCCAAATGTGATAACTGCAACAGTGAATACAGCCTAACATCTACATTTATGGTGAGTGTACGCAACTGTATGATGTCCTTCAAGGATGCATCTGCAGTCCTAACATATGGGTTGTCCTGCCTCAGGCAGCCCTTCGGTCGGCCGGATTCCAAAGTCTGGGTCTGGCCTCGGCTGATGTCGCACTTCACCCGACGTCATAGCTGCTGTCAATTGGGTATAAAGGCATCAGCTGACGCCATTTTCCCCAGTCTTTCTTGCTGCGCGGTGCCCGAAGCAGAAGCTGTTCGCAAGTGCCGGTCGGTCAGAACCAGAGATTACTACTACCGAAGACTTCTAAAAAGCTAAGTACCCCGTTGGGGACTCTTTCTTGCCTCAGCCGATGTCAGAAAAAGTAAATAACTGTTTAACTTGTGGGAAACAAATACCTCATAAGGATTTCCACTCTTACTGCCTTCCTTGCTTAGGCCCAGACCACTACGTAGCAGCTTGTCTAGCCTGTGCTTCCTTCAACCGACCGACACTTAGACGTCGGTCGGAGTTTGCAGAGGAGTTTTTCGGCCCCGCTTTTGCTTACAACATGCCGTCGGAGACTCTGACTTCACAATTGGCTAAAAAGCGTAAGGAAAAGGACCGACACTCGCGGTCCGCAGTTTCGGCCGAAACCACGGTTAAGCCAACCGCGAGTGTCTCTGTTTCGGCTGAAACAGAGTCCTCAGTTCGGCCGAAAGCATGCCTCCTACGACCGAGGCCTCACACAGCATGGCTGAATCTGCTACTGAAATTCCACCTACTGTTGCAAGTTCTCAGGATTTATCAGATACTATTCCTTTAGACATATCTACTCCTGCACGTGGAGCTGCTAGGTCCCCTGCATCTATGTCTATCAAGGCTTTTTCTAGGGCTAAAGCAGCTAAATCTTCTAAGGCCTTGCCTGCTAAAACCCCCTCACACAGGCCTACCTCTAGTTCCCAAATGTTCAGCCTGGCAGAGGATCTCATTTCTTTGATCAGGGGATCCCAACCTCACCCTGACAGGGCCTCTCATCCCCCTCCAGAGAACAGGCCTAGAGCAGAGCCCCCTGAGCCAGTTTCAACAGATTATTCCTCGGATGATTCAGAAAACTCAAATCCTCCAGAAGGGCCTTATTCTCCATATGAGGACTCTGATGCAGAAGACTCCATTCCTTCTGCCTCTCCTCCTGAGGAATTTTCTTTTGGGGAAACCTTGCATGCTATGAGAGAGCATTTTCAATGGCAGGGCCAGGATTTTTCAGATTCAAGGAAAAGGCTAAGGACCTTTTTACATTTACCACAGCATAGGCCTTTAGCCATTCCTCCAGTACTAACAGTTGTGGATGATGCATTTAATGATGCTTGTACTGCCCCTGACTCTCTTCCCCCGGCCCCTGCTAAGCCCGACAGATACTACAGGGTCCTGGACACACACTATCATTTGTATAATGCTCCTATTGCAGATCCTGAAACTATTTCACAGGGCCCCAAAGCTGTAGCAGCTGCCTCTGCCAAAACCCTCCCTCTGAAAGAGAATCTAGAGCATTAGAGAGATGGGGTAAAAAAGTTTATACTTCTGCTACTCTTTCGGCTAGGGCCTTAAACTGTCAATTCCACATGATTCAGTATCAGGATTTTTTGTTAGATCAGCTAAATAAAAAATTGTCCTCTCCTGAACATATAGACCATAAGTCCCTTCAGGATTTGGTACATAACACTCAGCAGGTCAGTAATCATTCCTTAAAATGCGGCTATGATGCACTGGAGGCTTCCTTTAGATCAGCTATGACTGGTACAGTGATCAGAAGGCATGCATGGTTAAGAGCAATCCTTACCAGACCATGTAAAGTCAAAGCTCCTAGATGCTCCCATGGAGAAACAAAGTTTGTTTGGCTCCCCTGCACAGCAAGTGTTAAAGAAGGTGGAAGAAAAAGCAAAATCTGTCCCAAACAGTCAAAGATTTCCTACAGGTCCAGCCTCCGAGGTTTAGTAGAAATTGGCCTTCGAAGAATTGGTCCTTTCCAGACACCTCCAGAGCACAGAGGCAGAAATAGGCGCCCAAGAGGCAGAGGTCAATCCAGAGGTGCCTACAGGGGACGTCAGTGGCAGCCTAACAACCAGAGAAGTACTGCCACAGATCCAGCTACTACCACTTCCACAGGACAGTCACAGTGACTTGGCTCTGATACCGCCTACCAGGGAACAACTGCAAGCACCCTTAGGCGGAAAGCTAGCCTTATTTTCAGTAAACTGGCATTACATTACAGGAGACAAATGGATTTTACAGACAATAGACAAAGGCTACAGGTTTCACTTCCATACTCTACCATGAAAGAGAGGAATGCCAAACCTACCACCAAACCAAAAAACAAAAGCTCTAGGACAAATCAACCACTTACTAAGGATGAGAGCTATAGAAAAGGTACCGTCTATGGAACAAGGACAAGGATTTTACTCCAGGCTTTTCCTGGTACCAAGAAAAGAAAACCAATGGAGACCTATTCTCGACCTGTCCGATCTAAACACATCTCATTGTTCCAAAATTCAAAATGCTGACCCTACAGCAACTTCTTCCCATGCTGGGCAAGGAGTCTTGGCTGGTGACTCTAGATCTCAAGGAGGCATACCTGCATGTCCCTATACGACCAGATTGCAGAAGATACCTCAGATTTCTTGCAGGATCAGAGCATTATCAATTCTCAGCATTGCCCTTTGGCATATCTACTGCGCCCAGAGTATTCACGAAATGCCTGGCATCAGCAATTGCTCATTGCAGGCTTCAGGGAATTCAAATTTATCCATACCTGGACGACTGCCTGATACAAGCGGACAACAAGATCAAATTAAGAAAAGATTTGGAAAAGGTTATTCACCTACTGCAAGCCTTGGGATACACAGTCAACATAAAAAAGTCAAGGCTGGTACCATCCCAAAGGATAACATTCTTGGGTGCAGAACTGGACGCATCAAATCAAATGGCATTTCTCACAGCAGAAAAGCAAAAGCAACTACCACTCTATTTCATGACATTAACGCAGAACCAGCTTACAGCAAGGAAAGTCCTGCAAGCCCTGGGTTACATGGCATCCTGCATAATAATTCCACATGCCAGACTACATATGAGGAAGTTGCAATGGTACCTGAGGAATTTATGGTCTCAGCACAAGCACAGCCTAGAAACCCAAATTCCAATAATTCCATGCCTGAAGCAAGAATTCCTGTGGTGGGCTCAGGCCTGTCAATTGAACAGAGGACTGCCTTTCCACAGCCCCCACCCAAGCCAGACTATCACCACGGACGCCTCAGACCTCGGTTGGGGGCACACATGGCGGACAAGTGTATACAAGGCCTATGGACACGACCAGCTGAACCTACACATAAATCAAAATGAGATGCTGGCAGTGAAACGGGCAATTCAGACAGTTTCTTCAACAGGGTCATTTGCTGATAAGGACGGACAACACCACAGTCATGTGGTATATCAACAAACAGGGAGGCACACACTCATATCCTCTATGCCGGATGGCAATGGACCTGTGGAATGTGGCCCTGAACCTCAACATTCAGCTCCAGGCCATATTTGTGCCAGGAAAAGAAAATATACTAGCAGACACCTTAAGCAGAACTACTACGGATGCCCACGAATGGATGCTGCATCCAGACATCTTCAAATCCATTACAAAGAAATGGGGGATACCAGAAATAGACCTGTTCGCATCCCCACACAACCACCAATTGAGAAAATTCTGCACAAGGACATACCACCCACTTGCTTGGAAGGTGGACTCCCTATCCTTCAGTTGGGAAAACCTGACAGCATATGCATTCCCACCTCTTCCTTTGATGCACAAAGTGCTACTGAAGATCAAAGAAGAACACCCAAGGATCATCCTGATAGCTACAGACTGGCCGAGGCAGCATTGGTACCCGCTACTGAGGAGTATGTCTCGGGCACACGCATGGCCTCTACCTCTAGTTCCTTTACTGCTAACACAGAACAACTACAAGATCCTGCATCCAAACTTGAAAACACTGCAGCTAGCTGCTTGGAATATTACATAAAACAAAATAACCCAGATTTATCTCAGGGGGTTAAAGACATTATCCTGGAGGCTCGCAGACAATCCACAAGGAAAACTTATTCAGCCAAATGGAAAAGATACCTCATTTGGAGTGCAGCAAAAGGAGAAAATGTATCATTAGCAAACATAGCTAACATCCTGGAATATTTAGCAGAGCTTTTCCACAATGGCCTGTCTTACTCCTCCATTAAGATTCATGCATCAGCAATTTCAGCAGAATACAACATGGATCCACCAGTCTTTTCATCCTCTACTCAAGCAGTTTCTGAGAGGAATTAAAAATGTAAAGCCTCCAAGGAAGCCACCTTTGCCTACATGGGACCTTAACTTTGTGCTAGAAAAGTTAACACTTCCCCCTTTTGAACCAGCAGCAACAGCAGAATTACAGTTCTTATCTTGGAAAACTGCTTTCCTGCTTGCAATCACTTCAGCAAGAAGGGTTTCTGAATTACAGGCATTAATGGCAGTACAGCCCTTCCTCATCTTCCATCAGGATAGAGTGTCCTTGAGAACGAACCCTACTTTTATGCCAAAGGTGGTCTCCAGGGTATCATTGAACCAAGCAATCCACCTATCAACATTCTTCCCCAACCCACAGAACAGGGGGGAAAGACTACTACATACCTTGGATGTGCACAGGCAATTGCGCTACTATCTGGACAGAACCAAGAACAATAGAAAAACTGACCAGCTTCTGGTAGCATATGCAACAGGAATGGAAGGAAAAGCAATTTCAAAACAGACAATCTCAAAATGGATAGGAAATTGCATTAGATTTTGTTACTCTTTTCATGGAAAGACAACTCCAGAAAACATCAGACCTCACTCCACAAGGGCTACAGTCACTACTACAGCTTTCTTACGAGGAGTGGCTACCAAAGACATTTTAGAGGCTGCTACTTGGAGCTCCGTGCATACATTTGCCAAGCATTATAATCTACCTTTATACTCCAGATCCCGAGCAGGTTTTGCCACTGCTGTTTTGCAAGGGATCTTAGCTACACCATAATCATCTTAGTGCCTCCTCCCCCAGTTTGGCTATGGTATTCTACCCATATGTTAGGACTGCAGATGCATCCTTGAAGGACATAGTACAGTTTTGTACCTACCATAAATGTAGATGTCCGAGAGGTATGCATCTGCAGTCAGGATTACCCACCCTCCTTCCCCTCTGTGGTACTCCTAGGGTATTTGCCCATCTTGTAGCTAGCTGGGGGAATCTATTATGGTGTATTTGTTTGTATATATGTATATACATGTTTATTTTGTTTGCTCTCTACTGTTTGGAATCATTTGCATTTATCCAAATTTAGCCTTCCTAGAGGGCACCTGGCATCTGGGGCAAGAAACACTGAGGAAAATGGCGTCGGCTGATGCCTTTATACCCAATTGACAGCAGCTATGACGTCGGGTGAAGTGCGACATCAGCCGAGGCCAGACCCAGACTTTGGAATCCGGCCGACCGAAGGGCTGCCTGAGGCAGGACAACCCATATGTTAGGACTGCAGATGCATACCTCTCGGACATCTACATTTGTGGTAGGTACAAAACTGTACTTTTCGTTTGCTTTTTAGCTATTGGTATAGTCCTCGTCACCATTGTTCTATTTCGGGGCAAGTAACCAGTATTGTTTGTTACCTTCTTATTTAGTAATTTATAGATGTTCTTCGTGTTTCACTGTTGCAGTCATCACATTTGGGTTATCTGCTTGCAGGTAGCCCTCAGTCGGCCTGATTTTGAAAGTGTTGGGTCCTGCGTCGGTTGCTGTCTCATCTTCCATGACGTCAGGTAGTCATGGGTATAAGGCATGCAGCCGATGCCATTACATCAGTCTTTCTTGCTGTGCGGTGCCTGAAGCAGAAGCAGTTTGCACCTGCCGGTCAGCAGACTCCTGAAATATTCGTTTTAGAGTTTCAGATCCGAAGTGTTCAAGTAAGCTAAGTATCCCGTTGGCGATCCTTTCTTGCTTTAAACCAATGTTAATAAAAGTTAAGTTATATTTCTTGTGGAAAGCAAATACATAAAGATTTTCATTCATACTGCATTCCTGGATTAGGCCCACACCACGACGTACCTTGCTGTCAGTTTTGTGCCTTATTCAAACCTTGTACTATTCGTCTGTTCAAGACAGACAGCATAGGTCCAAAGCTGCCAGCGATGCTTCTCCTAAGCTAGTCGCCAGTTTGCCAGTACTCAAACGCTTTTGCAACCTCTGATAGCCGCTACTTGAGATTCGCAGGCCACTACTGAGACCCATTCGGAGTCCGGTATGCCACGAGATGCTTCTTCGACTCGGGAACCTGCGGATGTCTCTACTTTGGATGGGTCTGGAGCCGCTGTGCCAGGCACTGGCTTCGGAGGGTGTATTCAAGCCTACTGACTTGCATATTAAACCAAAGCCATCTTCAAGGCCTAAAACTCGATCCATGCCTAGAAAAGACGCACAGACCGCATGGACAGGCCCCTCTGCCTAAAAAACAAATAAGATTGGCTGAAGACCTTATTACTCTAATTAGGGAAAGCCACCGGTCTCCCTCTGAGACCTAGTACTGATTTTCCTTCTGATCAGGTTTCTGAAATTTGTGTTTTCTTACGACCAGGAGTGGCCATTAGCTACCCGAGTTTTCTGATGCAGAGGACTCATTTCCCTTTGCTTCCCCTCTTGAGAATTTCTCTTTTGGTGAAACCTTGCGCACTCTTAGGGAACATTTCTGCTGGGAAGGCCAGGATTACTCTAACTCCAAAAAGAGGTTTAGGGAATTCTTACTCCTTCCTCAACACAGGCCTTTAGCCATCCCTCCTGTACTGGACATTGTAGATGAAGCCTTCTCGGAATCTAGCCTGGCTCCTGACACTATACCTCCTGCTCCCAGAAAACCTGACCGGTATTACAGGATACCTGACTCTCAAGCTGCTCTTTAAAAATCCTACTGCGGATCCTGAGACCATTTCACAGCGACCCAAGGGCCTTAAGGCTACTACTGCCAAAAACCCTACCCCCTCTGATAGATTCCAGGGCCCTGGATAGATTGGGTAAGAAGGTGTACACTTCTGCAACTTAGGCCAGGACCTTAAACTGCCTGTTTTATATGTTAAAGTATCGGCAACATATTATTGGATTGCTTAAACAGAAAATGATTCCTGACTGTGCTGAAAGTAAAGATTTATAGGATTTAATGCATTTTGCTGAACAAGCTGGAAAATGTACTTTGCAGTGGGCTTTTGATTCATTAGAGGCATCTTGCAGGGCTGCTGTCACTGGGTCTGTACTTAGAAGGCATGCTTGGCTTAAGGCGCAATCTTTGCCAGATCATGTTAAAGCTAAATTACTAGATGCTCCCTTAAACCAAGACCGCCTGTTTAGCAACAAAGCAGAAGTACTTAAAGATGGAGGAAAAAGCTAAATCTATGCAAACTGTTAAAGATTTCCTGCAAGTACAGCCTCTCAGATTTAGTAGGCATCGGCTTTCTAAGAATTAGTCCTTTCCTGCTTCTTCCAGGCCTTCTCAGTCCAAACAGAACCAGCAGAACACCCAGGCTTCAGTCCCTAGGTACTCACAGGCCTAAGCAGTGGGGAGCTCACACTTCCAAATCTGGGAGTAGTAAGACTACCCCTATGGTAAACTGCCTCAATGAGTTAACTTTAAACCTTCCAAGCCCTGCTCAACTGACTGTTCCTTGAGGGGGAATGATTACCTTGCATGCAAAAAATTGTGAACACTTTTTACCCAAGACAAATGGGTTTTAAATATAGTTTCCCAAGGATACAGATTCCACTTCCACTCCTTACGAACCCCAAATGGTTGGCCAGACCTACCCTCAAATCAGTGGGCAGAGGCTCAAAGGCACTTTCTCTTTACTAAGCATCAATGCTATTCAGTCTGTCCTAGAAGAAGGGCAAGGTTTCTACTCGTGACTTTTCCTGGTACCCAGAAAAGACAATTCTTGGCTTCCTATTCTCGACCTGTCTATTCTAAACACTGTTTTGGAAACCCCAAAATTCAGAATGCTAACTCTTAGTCAGTTTTCCATGCTAGGCAAAAATGCCTGGTTGACAACACTGGGTTTAAAGGAAGCCTACCTGCACATCCCAATAAGGGAATCTTGCAGAAGATACCTACGCTTCAGAGCAAGCTAAATGCACGGTCAGTTCTCTGCACTGCCCTTTGGCTTAACTACTGCGCCCAGGGTATTCACAAAGTGCCTAGGTCGAGTCATTGCATTTTGCAGGCAAAGAAATTCAAATATACCCATACCTGGATGATTGTCTAATGCAGGCAGAAAGCCAAGACATACTGTTAAATCATCTGGCATTTGTATAGAAATTACTAACTTCTCTGGGGTACACCATAAAAGAAAAGAATCTCATCTAGTACCCTGTCAACAAGTTGTATTCCTGGGAGCAAGCTTGAATACAACTTCTTGGATGGCCTAAATCATGCCAGAGACAAGTTCATTTAACAGCCTACTTCAAACTACTGACCGCAAAGACCCTGCATGGAAAATACTGCAAGCCCTGGGGTTCATGGCCTCTTGCATTCTACTAATTCCATATGCAAGACTGCATATGAGGAAACTACAATGGTATCTAAAAAGCCTATGATGTCAACATTCTCAAGACCTAGAATCAGTGATTCCTATCATTCCTTGTCTAAAGATAGAGTTCCTTTGGTGGGCAGAGACCTGCCCCCAAAACAAGGGACTGCCATTCACTGTACCCCCTGCCTCCCAAGCCCCAACAGATGTAGCAAACTATGCATGGGGGGCTCACTTGGCTGGGTAGTGCATTCAGGGCAAATGGAACCCAAGTCAAGTGCACCTGCATATCGGTCGAAAAGAAATGTTAGCTGTACAGAATGCTGTGACGGCCTTCAAGGACCACATTCTTCCAGGACAGTTACTGGTAAAGACTGACAAACGCCACTCTTATGTGGTACATAAGCAGGGGGCACCCTCTCATACCCTCTCTGCAGACTAGCCATGGCTCTGTGGAACACAGTCTTGAGCTACCAAGTGCACCTACAAGCTCAATTCATGTCAGGCAAGCTAAATACACTGACAGACGACCTAAGCAGAAATCTCATGAACCCACAAGAATGGAAACTGGAAACAAAGATATTCAACATGTTGAGAAACAAATAGGGGAGCCCAGAGTTAAACCTGTTTGGCTCCCCTCAGAACTACCAATTGGACAAATTCTGCACAAGGACTCCCCACAAACAAGCTTGGAAAGTGGACGCCCTGTCCTTCACTTGGAAAAACCTATCAGTTTGCCTTTCTCCCTTTGACTCTCATCTCCAAAGTGCTACTAAAGATCAAACAGGACAGACCAAGGACAATATTGATTGCACCAGACTGGCCACACCAACACTGGTACCCCCTCTTGCACATTGTGACACTGCAACCATGGCATCCGCCTCAGACACCTGCCCTACTGTCCCAGCAGGAGGGTCAGATTCTGCACCCACAGCTTTAAACTCTGAATCTTGCAGCCTGGCTAATTATCAGATCTCTCCGTTACCATCCTTCAGTAAGCAAGTGATGGATGTCATTCTGGAGGTAAGGAGGCCTAGCACTAGAAAATTGTATACTGAAAAATGGAAAAGATTGTTCCTGGAGCCAAACTCAGGAGATGGGCACAGGAGTGGCCAATTTACCACATTTTCTCAATACTTAACTGAGATGCTTCAAAAGTGCCTTTCCATTTCTTCCATCAAAGTTCATGCCTCTGCCATTTCAGCACATTATAATACAGAGCCACCCCTCTTCTCTCATCCACTGCTGAAGCAATTCGTCAGAGGGGCCAGTAACACCCAGGAGAGCCCCTACTCCAGCCTGGGACCTTAACTTTTTATTGGACAAACTTGCAACTACCTCCCTTTGAACCACCTGCAAATGCAAAGTTGAAATTCCTTTCTTGGAAAACAGACATTCTTCTAGCCATCACTTTAGCAAGCAAGGTATCAATTACAGGCCCTCATGGCAGTGGAGCCTTTCATCATCTTTCATGCGGACAGGGTGTCCCTCAGGACCAGTCCTTCCTTTATGCCCAAGGTGGTATCCAGTTTGGCCCTTAATCAGTCCATTCATTTGCCAACCTTTTCTAATCCACAGAACAAAGGGGAATGAATACTGCACTCCTTGGACGTGCACAGAACTTAGATTTTACTTGGACAGGACTAAGCCTCTCAGAAATCTGAACAGCTGCTGGTTGCATTTGTTGCAGGGGCAAAGGGGAAGGCCATTTCAAAACCATTTCTAAGTGGATAGACCATTGCATTAATTTCTGCTGTAAGCACCAGGGAAAACCTACCCCACAGGGGATAAGACCTCATTCCACCAGGGCTGCATCTACCTCTGCAGCCTTTCTGAAGTGTCCCTACCAGTGACAACCTGGAAGCTGCTACCTGGAGCTTTGTACATACCTTCACCAAGCATTACCACTTGCCAATTTTTTCTAAATCCAGAGCTGGCTTTGCCACTGCAGTCTTGGAGGGTCTTCTAGTTGGTCCTAATGCTATCTACTTACCTCCACCCATCCTTAGTTTTGGGAATCTACCTAAATGTGATGACTGCAACAGTGAAGCATTAAGAACATAGTACAGATGTTCATCGTGCATACAGCTGCAGTCATAACAGATGGGTTCTCCTGCCGTCAGGCGGGTCCTCGGTCAGCCGAATTCCAAAGTCTAGGTATGACGTCTGTTGTCGCTTCTTCCCTGACATCAGTGCAACAGGGGTATAAGAACCAGCCAACGCCATTTTCCCCAGTCTTTCTTGCCGCGTGGTGCCCGAAGCAGAAGCAGTTCGCAAGTGCCGGTCGGCCAGCTCCTGAAATTACGAAAATTTTGCAACCGAAGTCTTCTTGAAAGCTAAGTACCCCATTGGGGAAACTTTTCTTGCCTCAGACCGATGTCAGACAGTTAATAATTGTATTTCATGTGGGAAGCAAATACCGCATAAGGATTTCCATTCTCTCTGCATTCCTTGCTTAGGCCCAGACCACAACATCTCGGTCTGTCGTTTTTGTGCTACATTCAACAAACGCACCATTAAACGTCGGGTGGAGTTTGCCCAGCACTATTTTGGCAAAAAATTTAACTATTATGTCGTCGGATACCCAGACTCCAGTTTTGTCTAAAAATACGCAAAGATAAGGACCGACACACGAGGTCCGCGGCCTCTACCGACACCACGCCAAAGCAGACTACAGGTGGTCCGGTTCTCAGTGAGGCGCCTACGCAGCCCCTGCCTACCGACGACACTTCATTGGCGGTGTCTTCTGTGCCCGAGGTCGCAGGCTCCTCGGCCCACACCCCAAATACAGATACCGAAGCCACTCTTGGTGGTGAATCTCAAAATGTAGACAGGTCTGCCTCCTCTCGAGGTGTCTTCAGACCTTCCTCTTCCTTTTCCATCAAGGCTTTCACTAAGTCTAAAGCAGCCATGCATTATAAGAGACAAGCTACACAGGGCCCTTCTCCAGGCCCCATGCCTAAAAAAACAGATGCTTAAAATGGCTGAGGATTTAATTACTCTTATCAGGGGTTCGCAACCCCCCCCCCCCCGGACAAAAGGCCCAGAGTGGAGGAAGAATCCCCTCTTCTGACCAGGCCTCCATTATTTCAGAGCACTTTGAACGGGAACATTCTTACTCCCCTTTTGAAGATTCTGATGCAGAGGAGTCCATTCCCTCTGTCCCCCCCCCCCCCCCCAAGAGGATTACTCATTTGGGGAAACCTTGCATACCTTAAGGGAACACTTCCACTGGGAAGGCCAAGAGTACTCAGATTCCAAGAAAAGGCTTATGGATTTTCTCTTGCTACCTCAGCACAGGCCTCTGGCTATACCCTCCTGTCTTAGACATACTAGATGATGTGTACTCGGAGGCCTGCCTTAACCCGGATTCCTTGCCTCCAGTCCCAGTCAAGCCTGACAGGTACTACCGGGTTCCTGACTTGCACCAATTTTTATACAAAAGCCATGCGGCTGACCCAGAAACTATCCCACAGGGCCCCAAGGGAATTGAGGCCTCCACTGCTAAAAATCCATTACCTTCCGAGAG
Source organism: Protopterus annectens (assembly GCF_019279795.1). Classification (NCBI taxonomy): domain Eukaryota; kingdom Metazoa; phylum Chordata; order Ceratodontiformes; family Protopteridae; genus Protopterus; species Protopterus annectens. Next base: position 566,353,591 of record NC_056729.1, read on the forward strand.
AGATTCCAGATCCTTAGAAAGGTGGGGAAAAAAGGTATACACCTCGGCCACCTTAACCATGAGGGCATTAAACTGCCAGTTCCATATGCTAAAGTATCAACAGTTTCTGTTATCACAGTTGAGAAGTAAAAGGTCACAACCTGAACAACCAGACTTGGAGTTGCAAGATTTGATGCATAGTGCAGAACAAGTGGGTAAACATACCTTGCAATGTGGTTTTGATGCTCTAGAGGCCTCATGTAGAGCTGCTGTTACAGGATCAGTCATACGTAGACATGCCTGGCTCAAGGAGCAAACCTTACCAGATCATGTCAAAGCTAAATTACTAGATGCCCCTCTACAAAAGGATGTATTTGGTGTTAAAGCTGATGAGGTATTAAAGAAAATGGAGGAAAAGGCTAAATCAATGAAACATTGAAAGATTTTCTACAGGTACAACCTCCACGTTTCAGTAGAAATTGGCCTTCCAAAAATTGGTCCTTTCCAGCCACGGACAGACCCCAGAGAGGTAGATACAGGCGCCCGAGGGGCAGAGAGCAATCTCAAGGATCATTTAGAGGCAGACAATGGCAAGCTCCTACACAAAGAGGTGGTGAGGATAGTTTGCAGCCATTCAGAAAGCAAGCCCAATGACTTTACCCTTTGCATGCCAAGCAAGGCTCAAATGGCAGCACCCTTAGGCGGAAAACTGGCATTATTTTCAAAAAATTGGCATATTGTCACAAGACAAATGGATCCTGGGCTTTATAAACAGAGGCTAAAGATTCCATTTTCACACCCTTCCAAAAATGAGGCATGCCAAACCTGCCACACAATCAAAGGGCAGAGGCACAAAGACAAATTTTAGATCTCATGGACATGAAAGGTATTCAAGAGGTACCTACTCACGAACAAGGTCAAGGTTTTTATTCCAGACTATTCCTGGTACCAAGGAAGGGAAAAGATTGGAGACCTATTTTGGACCTATCCATCCTAAACACATTTTTACTCGTACCAAAATTCAAGATGCTCACATTACAGCAGCTTCTTCCCATGCTGGGCAAGGAGACTTGGCTGGTAACATTGGACCTAAAGGAGGCATACCTGCATGTCCCAATCAGACAAAATTGCAGAAGATACCTCAGATTTCTTGCAGGGTCAACCCATTATCAATTCTCTGCATTGCCCTTTGGCTTATCTACTGCGCCCAGAGTATTCACGAAATGCCTGGCATCAGCAATTGCCTGCTGCAGACTTCAAGGGATACAAATATACCCATATCTGGACGACTGCCTGATCCAAGTGGACAGCAAGCGCATACTTCTGAAACATCTGGCTTTTGTAATAATGTTGAATTCTCTGGGATACACAGTAAACAAAAAGAAATCAAGGCTAATACCCTCTCAGAAAATAATTTTCCTAGGTGCCAACTTGGACACGCACTCAGATGGCCTACCTCACGCCAGAGAAGCAGGGGCATCTAACTCAATATTTCAGAACACTAGCAAATTTCACCAGGCTGACTGCAAGGAAAATCCTGCAGGCTCTGGGATTCATGGCATCTTGCATCCTACTTAATCCTATGTGTAAAGCTGCATATGAGGAAACTTCAATGGTACCTGAAAAACCTATGGTCTCAACACAGCCACAGTTTGGAAACAACAATACCACTAATTCCATGTCTTCAAAAGGAATTTGTGGTGGGCTCAAGCATGCCAAACAAACACAGGTCTCCCATTCTGCAAGCCTCAAGCAAATCAAGTCATCACAACAGACACTTCTGACTACGCCTGGGGGGGTGCACATGACAGATGGGTGCATTCAGGGCAAATGGTCCCAAAAAGAAAAGCACCTTCACATCAATCAAAAGGAAATGCTAGCAGTAATAAATGCTATTATAGCTTTCAAAGACCTTCTGCATCCAGGTCAACTATTGATAAGGACAGACAACACCACAGTAATGTGGTACATAAACAAGGAGGAACCCATTCATACCACCTATGCAGGCTGGCCATGTCACTTTGGAACATGGCTCTATACTTACAAATCGAACTTCAAGCACAGTACTTGCCAGGCAAGGAAAACATGCTGGCAGACAACCTAAGCAGAAATGACAGATCCACACGAATGGAAGTTGCATCCTCAAGTTTTTACAGAGAATTCAAGTATGGGGAAGGCCAGACCTAGATCTCTTTGCCTCCCACAAAAATCACCAATTGACAAAGTTCTGCTCAAGGACTTTTCATCCAAAGGCCTGGAGAGTGGACACGCTCTTTCAGTTGGACAGCAGTGACAGTTTATGCCTTTACACCTCTTCCTCTGCTGCCCAAAGTTCTATTAAAAACCAGAGCAGACAGACCAAAGATGATTCTCATTGCTCCGGACTGGCCAAGACAGCACTGGTACCCACTCCTGAGGAGCCTGACGCATTCCCCTCCATGGACCCTACCTCTAATGCCTCGTCTTCTGACTCAACACAGCTTCAAAACTCTTCAGTCAGCTGAAAACATTCAATCTGGCCGCATGGAAGATTCCCTAACATCACAACAGACCCTACTCTCCAAGGAGGTGCAGGATGTCATTTTGGAGGCCAAAAGGCCGTCTACTAGACAAGCTTACTCTGCAAAATGGAAACTGTTTTGTGCCTGGAATGAGAAAAAGGGCCAGAATCCTGGAAAACTGAAATTACCTCAAATATTACAGTATCTAGCTGAGCTGCTAAGCAGTGGACTTTCATTCTCCTCCATCAAAATCCATGCCTCAGCCATTTCTGCAGAATACAACACTGATCCACCTTTATTCTCTCACCCCGTCTAAGACAGTTCCTCAGAGGGGCTAGGAATATAAAACCCCCAAGGAAACAACCAATACCTGATTGGGACCTCCATTTCATTCTAGAAAAGCTGACCTTGCCTCCTTTTGAGCCAGCTGCCTCAACAGATATGCAATATTTGTCCTGGAAAACAGCTTTCCTTCTGGCTATCACCTCAGCTCGTAGGGTATCGTAACTACAAGCCCTCATGGCTGTGCAGCCTTTTATCTTCCATCATGACAGAGTTTCCTTACCAACTAACCTGTCCTTTATGCCAAAGGTGGTATCCAGGGTAGCTTTGAATCAGGCTATACACTTACCTACCTTTTACCCTAATCCTCAAAACAAAGGGGAGAGACTACTACATTCCTTGGACATCCACAGACAGCTGCGTTATTTGGACAGAACAAAGCCCTTCAGAAAATCAGAGCAGCTTTGTGTCCTATGCTATAGGAGCTCAAGGGAAGCCAATTTCCAAACAGATGATTTCAAAATGGATAGCCCACTGCATACGCTTTTGTTACTCTTTTCATGGTAAAACTGTACCTTCAGGCATCAGATCTCACTCCACAAGGGCCACAGCTACCTCTGCAGCTTTCCTCAGAGGAGTTCCTACCAAAGATATTTTGGAAGCAGCTTCTTGGAGTTTTGTGTATACCTTCTCCAAGCACTACCACCTATTGTTATACTCCAAAACTAGAGCAGGCTTTGCCACTGCAGTCTTGCCGGGCATCCTGGCTCCTCCTAGTTCCACCTAGTGCCTACCACCCCTTCTTAGCTTTGGGATTCTACCCATCTGTTATGACTGCAGCTGTATGCACGATGAACATAGTACAGTTTTGTACCTACCATAAATGTAGATGTTAGAGTGCTAATACAGCTGCAGTCCAGGTTTCCCTCCCTCCTTCCCCTCTTGGGACAGGCCTTTTGGCTAACTCCTGCTCATACAACCTGATTGGGGTATTCATTTATGGTGTATTTGCTTGCAACTACTGTATTTTGATTATATGGCATTGCTTTATTACACACATTTATGTATTGCCTTCCTTCTGGGGGCACCTGACATCTGGGTCAAGAAAAACTGAAGAAAATGGCGTCGGCTGGTTCTTTTATACCCCTGTTGCACTGACGTCAGGGAAGAAGTGACAACATCCGACGCCGGACCTAGACTTTGGAATTTGGCCGACCGAGGACCCGCCTGACGGCAGGAGAACCCATCTGTTATGACTGCAGCTGTATTAGCACTCTAACATCTACATTTATGGTAGGTGCAAAACTGTACTTTGTGTACACTTACCATAAATGTAGGTGTTCGTGTATATTCAATGTTGCAGTCCTGGTTACCCTCCCTCCAGCCCCCTGACTCTTATTGACTATTTCTCTGTTCATCGTGTTTCACTGTTGCAGTCATTACACTTGGATTATCCTGCTGGCAGACGACCCGCAGTCTGCTTGAATTCTAAAACCTTGGTCCGGCATCTGTTGCTGTTTTTTCACTGACGTCAGTGCGCCAGGGGTATAAGAGGCAGCCAACGCCATCTTCAGTCTTTCTTGCCGCGCAGTGCCTGAAGCAAAAGCAGTTTGCAAGTGCGGGTCGGCCGACTCCTGAGATTATCGAAATCGAATTTCAGATCCGAAGTCTTCAATAAAGCTAAGTACCCCATAAACTTCTTTCTTGCTCCAGACTGATGTCCGAAAAAGTTAATAATCGTATTTCTTGTGGGAAGCAAATACCTCATAACGATTTCCATTCTTACTGTATTCCTTGCCTAGGCCCTGACCACGACGTTGCTAGTTGTTGGGTTTTGTGCTAGATTTAAACAACGCACTAAGCGTCGGTACGATTTTGCTTTTCATTATTTTGACAGAAGGTTTAACTACATAATGCCGTTGGAACAACCGACTACCGGAATTCATAAAAAAAACGCAAGGATAAAGACAAGGACAAGCATCCGAGGTCCAAAACAGACGACAAAGCCTCTTTTAGGCCAGTCGATGGTGCTCAGTGAGGCGCTTTTGCAGCCCCTGACTCCCACTAACGCAGAGCCCCACAGGCCACCTCAGACTCCCACGTGGAGACAGCTAGGCCTCTGGATACTCAAGGTATTGGCCCTTCGGAAATTAATCCCTCAGATGGGTCCGGAGCCGCTCAGGAGGCATCTGCTTCTGAGGGTGTCTTCAGACCTACACAACTTTAAATAAAGCCTACTTCAGCATCCAAGACAATGTCTAAAACAGTTTTAAAGACAAGGAAACTAGTACAGCCTTCTCCAGGACAGACTTCTATGCCTAAGAAACAGATGCTCAAAATGGCCGAAGACCTAATTACTTTGATCAGGGGGTTCCCATCCCCCTCCTGATAAGATGCCTAGGCAAGACACTGAATGATTCCTCTGATCAGGTTTCCATTTCCTCTGATCAGGGATATTCTTTTCCTCCCTATGAGGATTCTGATGCTGAAGATTCTATTCCTTCAGCTTCTCCTCCTGAGGACTATTCATTTGGGGAAACCCTGCATACCATGAGGGAGCATTTCCATTGGGAGAGCCAGGATTATTCCAATTCTAGGAAAAGACTTGGAGACTTTTACTTCCTCAGCACAGACCTCTTGCAATTCCCCCTGTTCTAGACATAGTAGATGATGTTTTTTCAGAGTCCGGCCTGTCTCCAGGCACACTACCTCCTGCCCCTGTTAAGCCGGACAGATACTACAGGGCTCCAGACTCACATAAATTTCTTTACAAAAACCCTGCTGCTGACCCAGAAACTATCTCACAGGGTCCCAAAGGGGTCAAGGCTGCTTCTGCCAAAATCCCTGTCCCCTCCGATGGAGATTCTCTGGCTTTGGACAGATGGGGGGAAAAAATGTACACTTCTGCTACCCTGGCTGTAAGGGCTTTAAATTGTCAATTTCATATGCTCAAATATCAGCAATACTTAATGTCTTTGTTAAAACAAAAAATGTTGACAAATTCTGAATGTTCTGAGAACAAAGATTTGCAGGATTTATTGCTTGCAGCTGAATAAGTGGGGAAAACATACTTTGTAATGTGGCTATGATTCACTGGAGGCCTCGTGCAGGGCTGCTGTTTGAGGTTCTGTTATTAGAAGGCATGCTTGGTTAAAGGAACAGAATCTGCCTGATCATGTTAAAGCAAAATTATTGGATGCTCCATTACAGCATGATACTTTTAGTGTTAAGGCAGAAGAGGTGTTGAAGAAAATGGAGGATAAAGCAAAGTCTATGCAGACAGTAAAGGATTTCTTACAGGTACAGCCACCCAGATTTAGCAGGAGCTGGCCCTCTAAGAATTGGTCTTTTCCAGTGTCAGACGGACCACAAAGAGGCAGATTCAGATGCCCTAGAGGCAGGCAACATCCCCAGGGCTTATACAGGCCCAAACAATAGGGTGTTTCTACCTCCAAAAGCAGAGAAGACAAATCACAGCCTTGTAGAAAACTGTCCCAATGACTTCCTTCTGCCAATGCCAAGCACTTTTTTGGCAGCACCCTTGGGGGGAAAGTTAGCACTTCACAAAACTGGCACAAGCTCACCCGGGACAAATAGTCTCTCAGGGCTACAGGTTCCACTTTCACACCCTTCCAAAGACGAAAGGTATGCCAGACCTGCCATGCAGTCAATGGCAAGAGGCACAAAAACAAGTTTCATCCCTCATGAACATGTGGGCTATTCAGCCAGTGCCACAACAAGAGCAGAGACGAGGATTTTACTCCAGACTTTTCTTAGTACCAAAAAAGGACCAAGTCTGGGGACCAATTCTGGACCGGTCTATTCTAAATACGTTTCTGGATGTCCCAAAATTCAAAATGTTGACTCTACAGCAGCTTCTGCCCATGCTGGACAAGGAGGCTTGGCTTGTAACTTTGGACCTCAGAGGCATACCTGCATGTCCCAATCAGACAATCTTGCAGAAGATGCCTCAGATTCATAGCTGGCTCAATGCACTACCAATTCTCTGCAATGCCCTTTGGCTTATCTACTGCGCCCAAGGTCTTCACAAAATGCCTGGCACCAGTAATTTCATTTTGCAGACAGAGGAATTCAAATATATCCCTACTTGGATGACTGCCTTATTCAAGCAAAGTACAAAGATATTCTACTACAGCATCTGGCGGTTGTAAAAAGATTACTAATTTGCCTAGGATACACAGTAAATGAAAATCAAAACTAGTACCCTCTCAAGATAATTTTCCTGGGTGCAAGCTTAAATACAACTGCCTAGATGGCTTATCTCACGGCAGACAAAGGCATCTGACGTCTTACTTCAAAGACATGGCAACAAAGACCCAGTTATCTCCAAGAAAAATTCTGCAGGCTCTGGGCTACATGGCATCCTGCATTCTACTAATTCCATATGCAAGACTGCATATGAGGAAACTAAAAAGTGTTTGGTCTCAACATTGCCACAGCCTGGAAACAGTAATTACTCTCATTCCCTGCCTGCAACAGGAATTTCAATGGTGGGCACAGGCCTGTCACCACAACAAAGGGACAGCCATTCACCTTACCCACTGCCAGGCAGACACTAACAGATGCATCAGATTGTGCCTGGGGGGCGCACATGGCAGGAAAATGTATTCAGGGCACATGACCCACAAAACAAATGCATCTTCATATCAATCAAAAAGAGAAGCTAGCTGTACAGAATGCCCTGACAGCCTTCAAGGACCTACTTCTTCCAGGACAACTACTAATAGATGGACAATACTACAGTTGTGGTACATAAACAAGCAAGGGGGCACACATTCCTATCCCTTCTGCAGGCAAGCCATGACTTTGTGGAACACAGCATTGACTTATCAAGTACATCTGCAAGCACAATTCCTGCCAGGAAAGACAAATACTTTGGCAGATGAACTAAGCAGAAACCTCATGGATCATCACTAGTGGAAACTGGGTCCACATATCTTCCACATAAAAGGGAAATGGGGATGCCCAGACATAGATCTATTCGCCTTCCCTCACAACTGCTAGCTACAGAGATTCTGCACTCTGGCTTACCACAAGCAAGCATGGAAAGTGGACGCCCTTTCATTCAGCCGGAAAGCCCTTAAAGTATATGCCTTCCCTCCTTTGCCTCTCCTCTCCAAGGTACTGCTAAAGGTCAGACGAGAAGCCAAAAATGATAGTGATTGCCCCAGACTGGCCACGCCAGCACTGGTACCCAATCCTAAAGAGCTTGTCTCAAGGCCCAGCCTGGACATTGCCACTAGTACCTCATTTGCTGACCCAACAGAACAATCAGATCCTGCACAGCCAACTCGGAAACCTAAATCTGGCTGCATGGCAGATAATGTAATCATTCAGAACACGTCTCTCTAAAGCAGTTATGGATATTATTTTGGAGGCCAGGAGGCCCAGCACTAGAAAATCTTATGCAGAAAAGTGGAAGAGATTCTGTGCTTGGAACCAACCAAATGCAGGGAATGGACTCACTTGAACCAAATATTCCTCAGATTTTGCAGTACCTAACGGAGATGCTGGACAAAGGCCTATCCTTCTCCTCAATTAAGATCCATGCCTCTGCCATTTCAGCTCATTGCAGTATGGACCCACCTATTTTTTCTCATCCACTGCTAAGACAGTTTCTCAGAGGGGCCAACAACGTAAGACCTCCAAGGAGAGCTCTAATACCTACATGGGACCTCAATTTTGTCTTGGAAAAACTTACACTGCCTCCTTTTGATCCAGCCAATACAGCGGAAATAAAATACTTGTCATGAAAAACCGCTCTTCTTCTAGCATTAGCTTCAGCAAGAAGAGTCTCAGTTACAGGCACTAATGGCTGTGGAAACTTTTATTTCCCAGCAGTACAGGGTTTCTCTAAGGACAAACACGACATTTATGCCTAAGGTAGTGTCCAGCGTAGCTCTTAACCAAACCATAAATTTGCCTACCTTTTATCCAAACCCACAGAATAAGGGGGAGAGACTTCTGCATACTTTGGACATACACGGACAGCTACGCTTTTACTTGGACAAGACTAATGCCTTCAGAAAGACTGAACTCCTAATGGCATATGCTGCAGGTTCCCAAGGAAAAGCCATTTCAAAGCAAACTATTTCAGAATGGATAGGCCACTGCATTAGTTTCTGCTATTCACAACATGGAAAATCAGTGGCCAAGGGCATTAGGCCACATTCTACCAGAGCAGCAGCCACTTCAGCAGCCTTCCTCAGAGTACCACCAACCAAGGATATTTTGGAGGCTGCAACATGGTCTTCAGTGCACACCTTTTTACAAAGCACTACCATTTACCCCTCTACTCTAAATCCAGAGCAGGCTTTGCCACTGCAGTTCTGCAGGGCCTCATAGCCACTCCAGACTCTATTTAGGCCCAGCTGCCCAACCTCAGCTTTGGGATTCACCCCAAGTGTAATGGCTGCTACAGTGAAATGCAATGAATATAGTACAGTTGTGTACCTACCATAAATGTAGATGTTAGAGTGTATTCACTGTTGCAGTCCAGGTTTACCCTCCCATCATTCCCCCTTTTTTCTTTGCTGGGAGTTATCTGTACCTATCATCATTTTTACAGCCTACCCTTTTGGGGGCACCTGACACCTGGGGCAAGAAAAACTGAAGAAAATGGTGTGTGCTGCATCTTTTATACCGCTGGCGCACTGCCGTCAGGGAAGAGGCGACAGCAGCAGACGCCGGACCAGGACTTTGTAATTCAGGCCAACTGCGGGTAGCCTGCCAGCAGGATAATCCAAGTGTAATGACTGCAACAGTGAATACACTAACATCTACATTTATGGTAGGTACACAACTGTACTGGTTTCTTTTTCAAGTAATCTTTCAAATGCTTCTCATATTTCCCTTTTCTCAGAGGGGATCGCATTTAGCATGTGCCCCACAGAAACAAAAGGATCAGTCATCACGCTTTTAGCGCTCTCATTGACAAATCAAAAAGGGGACCAGTACCTTGACTTTTTGGACGGTTTTCCAAAACTTGGCTAGCCACATGTGCAGAGTTATTTTAGTAAGGTTCCATAGGTCTTTGAGAGCCCACCTGGGAGCCCAATCCTCCAACTGCCATTAAGGTGGATAAAACATCCTTGCAGAAAGGACGAACATCCACATTTGGATCCTAAGACGCATTTAAACCATGCAACACACCCTTCACCTTCTCCAGTTATTCAAACCGCAACTGGAATCCAAATCCTTTCCTTACTGCTTTGCAGAATAAATGAAGACCACTTAGTGAAAAACAGAATTTATTCTAGTGCCTCTGTGTTAACACCTTCATGGAATAAAAAACTACCAAAAACTTTACCTTTTATACTCTACCATTAATTACATTTCATTAACCAATTAAACAAACAATTATCTCATTAAAGCAGGCATTTCCAATTCATTATTTAATTTTTTGGGAATGAATGTACTACATTTTAAAATATAAATGCTTTCCTTATATAGCAGTCTTTGTTTTAATATATGATGTGTAACATTTATGTATTCTGTCTTTTCCAAAACAGTACCATAATAGTAAATTAGCATCATTTTCATGAAACGTTTTAAAATGTGAAGCTATTACTTTATCTTCCCTACAGTTTATATCCCTTAAATGTTCCTTGAACCTTATACTGAACTCTTTGCTTTCATCAAGGACAGGTCATGCCTACTGACCCTGGTGGACTTTTTTGCTCGTGTGACTACCTCAAAGGATTAGGGTGAAATGGTTCATAGTGTACCCTGACCCTGGCCAAAGCATTTGACAGTCCCTCACTAGGACATTGTTGACAAATTGGATGGGTGCAAACCCTCATCTCACTGGTGGATAGCCAGCTGCCTCACAGACAGGGTCCCAGGAAGTTAGGAATGGGGAGTCACAAGAGGAGTCCCTTGGGGATTGGTCTTGGGACTGTTCCTTTTTGGCATTTACTTCTCTGAAGTAGAGGTCAATGTCAGTGGTCTCTGGCTGAGTGAATTTTCAGATTGCAAAATTAGGAGCTGTCCTTGATTTGTCTACAAACACAAATGTTGTTCAGCAAGGGCTGAGACACTGACAACTGGTGCCAGAGACCTGGACTAAAATTAAATGCCAAGAAATGCATAATAGTATCCTTTGGGAAGTCATTCACCCTTGATAACTGATATTAACAGTACACCCCTACGAGTTGACCCAGTTGTCAGGGTCTTGGGGGCAAGCAAAGACAGTAATCTAGCCTTTGACCATCACATGTCTGCAGCAGTGAGGAAATCCTTCTGAATGGGAGAACAAATATATGCTACATGCAAACAAATGGCAGCACATTTTATTCTATAAAGGATTTGTAGATTACCTCTTCCTCGTTTGGAATGGGACTGTTGACACTCTAGAGGAGTTCCACACTGAAATAGGAAATAGCACTAATTTTCTGAAGTTTGAAATGAGTTACTCTACTGAAAAAAATGATTATCTGGATGTCACTGTTATAGATGGTGGAGGGTATAACAACTAGATTGTTCAGGAAGACATGCCATAGGAATACCTTACTTCATAGAAGCAGCATGCACCCAGGACACGCATTTAAGAATATAGTAAAGGGACAAACCCTTAGAACCTCTAGATTAACAGCTAAGGATGGAATATTTAAGGAAGAACCTGGTAGACATTGGTTCCAGGTTTAGTAAGATAGGATATACAGACAGCATGACAGATTATATTCTGAGTAAAGCCGCCACCTGGAGAGCGAATATAGGTAAACCTTACTTTTCTTTAAGAGGTGAAAGGATAGAACAGCAGAAACCAAAGAAAGCAAATATAAGATACTCCACATACTATACCAGTGACATAAATATAGGGACGAATGTGATTAAGAAAAATTGGTGTATCTTATACTCAGAAGATTAGAGGCAATAGGAGAAAGTCCTAACTTTTTGTTTAGAAACAGGAAGTCACTAAAAAGAATGTTATGCTATCCCAAAGAGAGTCAGACACACAGAACAAAGGGAGCCAAAGGTACAACATCTTGTGGCAATTGCAATCAATGTACATATATAAATAAGATCAATGAATTTATCCATCCAGACACTCAGTGTACCTATAGATTTGATGCAACAGCAGACCGTAACACTGAAAATGTTTATTTGGAAATCTGCAGCCTATGTTCAGCATTCTGTATAGGCAAAACCAATAGAAAACTTAGACATAGGATCAGAGAACATCTTCTCCATATCCGGAATGACACTACTACAAATGCATTAGCTAAACATTTAACTTTACAAGGAATTGAACATTGTTTTACCTTTGTAGAGAGAGTCGACTTCAACAATAGAGGTGATGTACAGAACTACACAAACTTCTGAAACCAGATGGATCATAAGACTAAGGGCGAATAAAGGGAAGGGCCTTAATGACAGAGTACCTTTAAGACCAGTGTTGAAAAATAGGAAATTATTTAAATGAGACCTATTAAATATTTCTAGGGTTACTAGATACATAGCTTCATGTTGCACGGATGCATTTTGCAGTTATAGAAGTTTTATCTTTGTTTTAGTTTAGTCAACTACTGTCTATATTGTTTTTTAATAAGGCTTTAGAAACTAGCTTTTAAAAAAGTTATGCCTACTTAAGTGATGAGTTAGTTGCTCAATTGACTGATCTTACTCACCTAATTGATTTTAAATTTTGATTGGATGAATGTATTTTAAAAATGGTGATGTTTATCATATGCTTTTATATGGTCTGATGAAGTGACATTGTCATGAAAGCGCTTATCTACTAAAAATAAAGCAGTTTTGGGATTTAATTCGGACTGAATTAGTTTCTTCTGGATTATTGGATTTACATATTGACATATTCATTGGTTGCTCCTTCCAGTATTTTTGTGAATTCAAATCATTCTATGTTGTGCAACTTGTAAACAAAAGTATGGCATCTAGATCCAGTGATCCAAGGAAAGTCTTTGTTCGCCTGCATTCGGCGTTCGTCAGACTTGTCATTGAGCTCAGTGGCCCTCTTTAGTATGCACCTAACCAGGTATATCCAACAACGAACATCCAAAGAAGTTTCTCACTAAAACAGTGCGGGGGGGGTGTAAGTAACAAGTCATGTGTAAACCACCTCAAGGCCCTATCCATGTATTCTCTCTTACAGGCTCTTGATGGGAGGTCTATGCCTGGCATTGCAATGCATTGTCAGGCCCCACTCTGGACCTTCTGCGTATCCACAAAACCAGTAGCGCCAGAATTACCCGTTCAAAAGACAAACTTTACCGGTGGTATAAAAAGGACCTGCTGGAGAGGCAGGTATATATCCCAGGCACTACCCCATCTTTGGAATAGATTGCCCATCCATGTGAAGCATAGTTCCTCCCTACCCCAATTCAAGTGCAACTTGAACAACTGGATGGGGAACAAGAAATTCATCATTGATTTGGCACCTAATTCTCTAATGGAGACAGGCAGCCTGTAAATGGTTCATTTCCCAGGCTCCTGCTTAAAAATGTTTTGCCTCCCAAGCCCTTGCTTACACTTATGAAAGGTACTAGCTCGTCAGAGATGTGGGATGCATAGCTAGGCTTACAAAGGCCTGCTTAATACCTCTGACCATGAAGAGCCAGTGGTTTCTGAAGAAATTGTTTTCAGCACAGACTATCCTTAAACTTCAAAGTGAAGGTTCTCTCCTGCCTGAAAAGAACTACTTTAGTAGGTAGCTTTTCTCCAGTTAGTCTTGAGGTGCCCACACATGCATTCTTCAGATTTAAATCAGATGGGGGCAACCCTTCAGAAGCCAAAACTAAAACTGGAAACCAGGTACCCTCTTGGTGAAGACTTGCACCACAGCAGTGTGATATATAAACAGGGAGCTGCACATACCTGCCCACCCGGCAGTGCATCTCTGGGAGACCACGCAAGAGATGGAGCTGCACCTAGTAGTCTAGTGTCTCCCTTGGAGAAAGCAACAACCTTACAGATCAGTCAGATGTCCACAAGGGGATGCTGAAAAAGTACATTTTCAGGAACATAACAGGAAAATGGGGTGTGCCTAAATTTTTTTGCCTAAATAGAAAACCTGTAGCTAAAATATAACCGAGCCTGAAGGACTTAAGTCTTCCCATGGAGAGGTCTGCTTTTGTACGTTTTCCTTTCTATACCTCATCACCAGGTTAATGGTATGGATCAAGAAGTAAAGGCTGAGGGTGATCTTAATTGCACCCTTCTAGTTAAGGCTGCAGTGGATGTTCATGTTTCACAGTTGCAGTCAACACATTTGGGTTATCTGCTTTCTGTAGCCCTCTGTTGGCCTGATAAACAGATGTTCATCATGTTACACTGCTGCAGTTATTACACTTGGGTTATCCTGCCATCAGGCAGTCCCGCAGTCAGAGTTCCAAAGTCTTGTTCCGGTGTCAGTTGCTGTCACTTCTTCCCTGACGTCAGTGCGCCAGGGGTATACAAGATGCATCCAACGCCATTTTCTTCAGTCTTTCTTGCCGTGCGGTGCCCGAAGCAAAAGCAGTTCGCAAGTGCCGGTCTGCTGACTCCTGAGATTTTTGAAGTCGAATTTCGGATCCGAAGTCTTCAATAAAGCTAAGTATCCCGTTGGGGAAACTTTTTTTTTTTTGCCTCAGACAGATGTCAGAAAAAGTTAATAATTGTATTTCTTGTGGGAAGCAAATACCTCATAAGGACTTCCACTCTTACTGTATTCCATGCCTAGGCCCTGATCACAACGTCACTAGTCTGTTTTTTGCCAGATTTAACAAACGCACTATAAAAGGACATTTTGATTTTGCTTTGCACTACTTTGGCCGAAGGTTCAATTATACAATGCAGTCGGAGCAACAGACTACCGCAATTCATAAAAAAGGCAAGGATAAGGACAGGCATCCTAGGTCCAAAACGGACGAAGAAACCTCTTCTAGGCCAGTCGCCGGTTCTCAGGCGCTTTCCCAGCCCCTGACACCCGCTACCTCAGAGCCACAGGCCGCTTCTGTCTCCCATGTGGAGACAACTAGGCCTCTGGAAACTCAAGGTATTGGGGCCTATGGAAACTAATCCCTCAGATGAGTCCGGAGCCGCTGAGCAGGCATCGGCGTCTGAGTGTGTTCACAACTTACCATTAAAGCACCAACCAAGACTAAGGCACCATTAAAGACAAAGAAGCAAGTACAGTATTCTCCTGGACAGTCCTCCGTGCCTAAGAAACAGATGCTCAAAATGGCCGAAGACCTCATTACTCTAATCCGGGGTTCCCATCCCCCTCCTGAGAAAAGGCCTAGGCAGGATACAGACTGATTCCTCTGATCAGGTTTCCATTTCCTCTAATTCCTCTTCAGACCAGGGATACTCTTTACCCACCTATGAGGACTGTGATGCTGAAGAATCTATCCCTTCAGCTTCTCCTCCTGAGGATTACTCTTTTGGGAAAACTTTATATACCATGAGGGAGCATTTCCATTGGGAAAGTCAGGATTATTCAGAATCCAAGAAAAGGCTCAGGGACTTCCTTTTCTTGCACAGCACAGGCCTCTGGCTATTCCACCTGTTAGCTATTGTGGATTATCTGTTCTCGGAATCAAGCTTATCTCCTGATTCTTTACCCCCTGCACCAGCCAAACTAGATAGGTACTATAGAGTCCCTGACTCAAGTTTCTTTATAAAAACCTTTCTGCTGACCCAGAAACCATTTCCCAGGGTCCCAAAGGGGTTAAGGCTTCCATTGCAAAAAATCCAGTCCCCTCTGACAGATTGTAGAGCCTTGGATAGATGGGGGAAGAAAGTTTACACTTCTGCAACTTTAGCAGTAAGGGCTTTAAGTTGCCAGTTTCACATGCTTAAGTACCAACAGTATTTAATGGCTCAGTTAAAACAGAAAATGCTTACAAGCTCAGAAGCTCCTGACTATAAAGAAATGCAGGATTTATTGCCTGCAGTTGAACAGGTGGGAAAACATACTCTGCAATGTGGTTTTGACTCTTTATAGGCCTCTTGTAGAGCCGCAGTTACAGGTTCTGTGATTCGAAGACATGCTTGGTTAAAAGAACAGAGTTTACCTGAGCATGTTAAGGCAAAATTATTGGATGCTCCTTTACAGCATGATACATTGTTTGGTGTTAAGGCAGAAGAGGTGCTAAAGAAAATGGAGGATAAAGCTAAATCTATGCAGTCAGAGATTTATTTACAGGTACAGCCACCTCGATTTAGCAGAAATTGGCCTACAAAGAATTGGTACTTTCCAGTGTCAGACAGGCCACAGAGAGGCAGATACAGATGCCCAAGAGGCAGATCTCACCCCCAAGGCTCTAAGATGACAGTGGGGGGTACCTCAACCCCAAAAGGAGGTGAGGACAAATCTCAACCATACAGGAAACAGTCCCAGTGACTTCCCTCTTTGTACGCCAAGCACTTCCCTTTTGGCAGCACCCTTAGGGGGAAAACTAGCACTTTTTTACCAAAATGGGCAAACAATCATCAGACAAATGGGTTCTGATTATGTCTCAAGGTTACAGGTCCCACTTTCACACTTTACCAAGGCTAAAAGGCATGCTAAACCTGCCACAGTCAATGGGCAGAGGCTCAAAAACATGTCAGCCCTCATGGTCATGAGAGCTGTTCAAAAAGTACCACAGCAGGGACAAGGACAAGGATTTTACTCAAGACTCTTCCTGGTCCCCAGAAAGGACAAAGCCTGGAGACCCATACTAGACCTTTCAACTCTAAATACTTACCTGGATGTTCCGAAATTCAAAATGTTGACACTACAGCAGCTTCTTCCCATGCTGGGCAAGAAGGCTTGGCTTGTTACTCTGGACCTCAGAGACATACCTGCATGTCGCTATCAGACAATATTGCAGAAGATACCTCAGATTCAAAGCTGGTACAATGTACTACCAATTCTCTGCACTGCCCTTTGGCTTATCTACTGTGCCCAGGGTCTTTACGAAGTGCCTGGCACCAGTAATTGCATTTTGCAGACAAAAAGGAATTCAAATATATCCATACCTGGACTACTGCCTCATTCAAGCAGAGACAAAGGACATTCTTCTAAAGCATCTGGCGTTTGGAAGAAGGTTGCTAATTTCTCTAGGGTACACAGTAAACAAAGTCAAAACTAGTACTCACAACAGATATTCCTGGGTGCCAGCTTAAACACAATGGCCCAGATGGCTTATCTCACGACAGACAAACTAGGACAACTGACTCAATATTTTCAACTTATGGCAAGTCCCATCTCCCTGCAAGAAAAATTCTGCAGGCCCTGGGATTCATGGCATCCTGCATAATACTAATTCCATATGCCAGACTGCATATGAGGAAATTACAGTGGTACCTAAAAAGTGTTTGGATTCAGCACTCACAGCTTAGAAGCAGTAATACCAATAGATGTCCTTCAAGGATGCATCTGCAGTCATAAAATATGGGTTGTCCTGCCTCAGGCAGCCCTTCGGTCGGCAGGATTCCAAAGTCTGGGTCTGGCCTCGGCTGATGTTGCACTTTCCCAGACGTCAGAGCGTCTGGGGTATAAAAGCATCAGCCGACGCCATTTTCCCCAGTCTTTCTTGCCGCGTGGTGCCCGAAGCAGAAGCAGTTCGCAAGTGCCGGTCAGCCAGCTCCTGTGATTCAGCTACCGAAGACTTCGAAAAAGCTAAGTACCCCGTTGGGGACTCTTTCTTGCCTCAGCCGATGTCAGATAAAGTAAATTATTGTTTAACTTGTGGGAAACGAATACCTCATAAGGATTTGCACTCTTACTGCCTCCCTTGCTTAGGCCCAGACCATGTCTCGGCCTGTTCAGCCTGTGCTTCCTTCAACCAACGAACTCTTAGACGTCGGTCGGAGTTTGCAGAGGAATTTTTGGGGGCTAATTTTGCATATAAGATGCCGTCGGAGACTCCGACATCGCATTTGGTGAAAAAACGGAAGGACAAGGACCGACACTCGTGGCCCGCGGTTTCAGCTGAAACCACGGTTTGGCCTACCGCGAGTGTCTCTGTTTCGGCCGAAACAGAGTCCTCGGTACTTCCTTTAACCGAATCCACTCAACCGACCACCGTGGCCCTGGAGGCCCCGGCTGAGTCGGTTATTGAACTACCTACTGAAACCAGTGTCCAGGAAATGTCCGACACCATTCCTTTAGACAAGTCTACTCCTGCACATGGTGCAGCCAGACCCCCTGCATCAATGTCCATTGAGGCTTTTTCTAGGGCTAAAGCTGCTAAACTTGCTAAAGCTTTGCCTCCCAAGACTTACCTCTGAGACCTTCTTCTAGCTCTCAGATTCTCAGCCTTGCAGAGGATCTTATCTCTTCAATTAGAGGTTCTCAGCCTCACCCGGACAGGGGCTCTCAACCACCACCAGACAAAAGGCCCAGGACTGAGCCCTCTGACCAACACTGTTCAGATGAGTCTACAGATGGATCTGTGTTGTCCGAATCACCAGGAGGAGGCTTATTCGGCCTACGAGGATTCTGATGCTGAAGAATCTATTCCTTTGGCCTCCCCTCCTGAAGAGTTTTCTTTTGGTGAGACACTGCACTCTGAGAGCATTTTCAATGGCAGGGCCAGGAATTTTCTGATTCTAGAAAGAGATTAAGGACCTGTTTACATTTACCTCAGCATAGGCCCTTAGCTATACCTCCTGTTTTGAATGTTCTTGATGGTGTACAATGATGCTAGTACAGCCCCTGATTCTCTCCCTCCGGTGCCTGCCAAACCTGATAGGTACTACAGGGTCCTGGATTCTCATCTACATCTGTACAAGGCCCATTCTGCAGACCCAGATACTATTTCCCAGGGCCCAAAAGGGGTTGCAGCTGCCACTGCCAAAAATCCTCTACCTTCTGAAAGGGAGTCTAGAGCTTTAGAGAGATGGGGAAAAAGTATATACTTCTGCAACTCTTTGCATGAGGGCATTAAATTGTCAATTTCATATGATACAGTACCAAGAGTATTTGTTAGATGAATTGCATAAGAAGCTTTCCTCTTCTGAACCCCTTGACCGTAAATCTCTTCAGGATCTGGTACACAACTCACAGCAGGTTAGCAATCATTTTTTGCAGTGTGGTTATGATGCACTGGAAGCTTCATGTAGGTCAGCTATGACAGGGGCAGTTATTCGTAGGCATGCCTGGTTGAAGGAACAATCTTTACCAGACCATGTTAAAGCTAAGCTCCTGGATGCTCCAATGGAAAAACAAAAATTATTTGGTTCCACGGCTCAGGAGGTCTTGAAGTTTGAAGAAAAGGCAAAATCTGTGCAAACAGTTAAGGACTTTCTGCAAGTACAACCACCGAGATTCAGCAGAAACTGGCCTACTAAGAATTGGTCCTTTCCGGACTCTGACAGATCCCAGAGGGGCAGGAACAGGCGTCCCAGAGGTAGAGGGCAAGCTAGAGGCTCCTACAGAGGCAGTCAGTGGCAGCCTACCAACCAGAGAGGTAGTGCAGGAACAACAACAGCTACTACACCTGGACAGACTCTGACTTCTTTTTGACTCCGCCGACCAGGGCTCAATTGGAAGCACCATTGGGCGGAAAGCTTTCTTTATTCTCAAAAAACTGGCATTACATTACAAGTGACACATGGACACTGCAAATAGACAAAGGATACAGGTTCCATTTCCACACTTTGCCAAGAAGAAAAGGAATGCCAAACCTGCCACCAAATCAGAGGGCAGAGGCTTAAACAACTTAATACAAATGAAAGCCATACAAAAGGTACCTCTTTCAGAACAAGGCCAAGGATTTTACTCCAGATTATTCCTTGTTCCAAGAAAAGAAAATCAATGGAGGCCTATTCTCAACCTGTCCACACTGAATTTTTACCTCATTGTGCCAAAATTCAAGATGCTGACCCTACAGCAACTTCTTCCCATGCTGGGCAAGGAGTCTTGGCTGGTGACTCTAGATCTCAAGGAGGCATACCTGCATGTCCCTATTCAACAAAGTTGCAGAAGACACCTCAGATTTCTTGCAGGATCAGAGCATTATCAATTCTCAGCATTGCCCTTTGGCTTATCTACTGCACCCAGAGTATTCACGAAATGCCTGGCATCAGTAATTGCACACTGCAGACTTCAGGGGATTCAAATCTACCCATATCTGGACGATTGCCTTATACAAGCGGACAACGAGAAAAATTTGTTGAAGGACTTGGACTATGCCATCCACCTATTACAGGCTTTGGGATACACAGTCAACATCCAAAAATCAAGACTTGTTCCATCCCAAAGGATAACCTTTTTGGGTGCAGATCTAGACACAACCACCCAAATGGCCTTTCTCACAGAAGAAAAACAAAAACAACTTCCGGATTACTTCAAGAATC
This sequence comes from Protopterus annectens, assembly GCF_019279795.1. Lineage (NCBI taxonomy): Eukaryota > Metazoa > Chordata > Ceratodontiformes > Protopteridae > Protopterus > Protopterus annectens. The sequence continues at coordinate 566,373,663 of NC_056729.1, forward strand.
TGACAAGACAAACTCAGCTGACTGCAAGGAAAATCCTGCAGGCCCTGGGTTACATGGCATCCTGCATAATTCTGTTTCCCCAAGCCAGGCTGCATATGAGAAAATTACAATGGTACCTAAGGAGTGTATGGTCTCAGCACAGTCACAGTTTGGAAACTTTGATACCACTCATTTCTTGCCTTCAAAAGTAATTCCTGTGGTGGGCTCAAGCCTGCCAGTCCAACAGAGGGTTGCCTTTCAACAAACCAAACCATCACCACGGACGCTTCAGACCGAGGCTGGGGAGCACACATGGAGGACAAATGTATCTAAGGTCTATGGTCACAAGGGCAGTTGCGCATGCACATAAACCAAAAGGAAATGCTGGCAGTGATACACACAATCGAGGCCTTCAAACCATTCCTCCATCAAGGCCACCTGTTAATAAGGACAGACAACACCACAGTTATGTGGTACATAAACAAGCAAGGAGGCACGCATTCCTACCCTCTATGCAGACTGGCCATGAATCTATGGGAACTTTGCTTGAAACTCAATATACAACTACAGTCCCAGTTCGTCCCAGGGAAAGACAATACACTGGCAGACAGCTTAAGCAGAGCTACCATGGATGCGCACGAATGGATGCTGCACCCAGACATCTTTCTACTCATAACAAGCATGGGGAAAGCCGGAGATCTGTTCGCCTCGCCCCACAATCAACTGAAGACATTCTGCTCAAGGGCATACCATCCACAAGCATGGAAGGTGGACTCTCTCTCTTTCAGCTGGAAAGCTCTAAAAGTCTGTGCCTTCCCACCACTCCCATTAATGTCCAAGGTTTTACTGAAGATCAGGGCAGAACAGCCAAGAGTGATTCTGATAGCTTCCAGACTGGCCAAGGCAGCACTGGTACCCACAGTTGAGGAGCATGTCACAGACTAAACCGTGGCCACTTCTTCTGATGCAGAAAAATTTCAAGACCCTGCATCCCAACTTGAAAACATTGCAGCTAACTGCCTGGAAAATACCATAACCCCTCCTCAGAATAGCTTATCACAGAGAGTAAAGGACATTATTATGGAAGCTCGCCGGCCTTCCACAAGGAAGGCATACTCAGCAAAATGGAAAAGATTTCTCATTTGGAACACAACAAAAGGCTTAGATGTGACAGTGGTGAGCATGGCACATATTCTGGAATACTTAGCAGAATTGTTCCACAATGGCTTGTCCTATTCTTCCATTAAGATACATGCCTCAGCAGTTTCAGCAGAATACAATGTTGATCCACCTATTTTCTCGCATCCTCTCCTCAGACAATTTCTGAGAAGAATCAAAAACTTCAATCCTCCAAGGAAACCTCCTTTACCTACTTGGGATCTCAATTTTGTGCTGGAGAAACTAACACTTCCTCCCTTTGAACCAGCAGCGTCGGCGGATCTACAGTTTCTGTCTTGGAAAACTGCATTCCTTCTGGCCATAACTTCAGCAAGAAGAGTATCTGAGTTACAAGCTTTAATGGCAGTGCAGCCATTTCTTATTTTCCATCAGGACAGAGTTTCATTGAGAACTAATCCTACTGTTATGCCAAAGGTGGTATCTAGGGTATCCTTGAACCAGGCTATTCACTTGCCTACATTCTTCCCAAATCCACAAAATAAAGGGGGAAAAACTTCTACACACTCTGGATATACACAGACAATTACGCTACTATTTGGACAGAACTAAGTTACAGAAAGACTGACCAGTTGTTTGTAGCATATGCTGCTGGGGCACAAGGAAAAGCAATTTCTAAACAGACAATTTCAAAATGGATAGGAAATTGCATTTGATTTTGTTACTCCTTTCATGGAAAGACGGTTCCTGCAAACATTAGGCCTCATTCCACGAGAGCCACAGCCACCACTACAGCCTTCCTAAGAGGGGTGGCTACCAAGGACATTTTAGAAGCTGCTACATGGAGCTCCGTGCATACATTTGCCAAGCATTACAATTTACCTTTATACTCCAGATCCAGAGCAGGTTTTGCTACAGCAGTCCTGCAGGGTATCTTAACTACACCATCCTTTTCTTATTGCCTCCACCCCCAGATTGGCTATAGTATTCTACCCATACGTTATGACTGCAGGTGCATTCTTGAAGGACATAGTACAGTTTTGTACCTACCATAAATGTAGATGTCCGATAGGTATGCATCTGCAGTCAGGGTTACCCTCCCTCCATCCCCTCTGTGGTATTCCTAGGGTGCTTACCCCTCTATTAGCTAGCTGGGGGATCTATTATGGTGTATTTGTGTGTGTGTGTGTATGTGTGTGTATATGTATATATATATGTATATATGTATATATATATATATATATATATATATATATATACACACATATATATATATATACATGTATATGTGTATATATATATATACATGTATATGTGTGTATATATATATATATATATATATATATATATATATATATATATACATGTATATGTATATATATATATATATATATATATATATATATATATATATATATATATATATATATATATATATACATGTATATGTGTATATATATATATATATACATATACATATATATATATATATATATACATATACATATATATATATATATATATATATATATATATATATGTATGTATATATATATACATATATATATCTATCTATATATATATATATATATATATATATATATATATATATATGTATGTATATATATATATATATATATATATGTATATATATATATATATATATATATGTATGTGTATATATATATATATATATATATATATATATATATATATATATATATATATATATATATATATGTATGTGTATATATATATATATATATATATATATATATATATGTATGTGTATATATATATATATATACATGTATGTGTATATATATATATATATATATATATATGTATATGTATATATATATACATGTATATGTGTATATATATATATATATACATGTATATGTGTATATATATATATACATGTATATGTGTATATATATATATATATATACATGTATATGTGTATATATATATATATATATATATATATATATATACATGTATATGTATGTATATATATATATATATACATGTATATGTGTATATATATATATATGTATATATATATATATGTATATATATATATATATATATACATGTATATGTGTATATATATATACATGTATATGTGTATATATATATACATGTATATGTGTATATATATACATGTATATATATGTATATATATATACATGTATATATATGTATATATATATACATGTATATGTGTATATATATATATATGTATATATATACATGTATATGTGTATATATATATATATATATATATATACATGTATATGTGTATATATATATATATATATACATGTATATGTATATATATATATATATATATATACATGTATATGTGTATATATATATATACATGTATATGTATATATATATATATATATATATATATATATATATATATATATATATATACATGTATATGTGTATATATTTTTGAAAATGTTTGGAATTTATTGCATTCCTTCAAATTTAGCCTTCCTAGAGGGCACCTGGCATCTGGGGCAAGAAACACTGAGGAAAATGGCGTCGGCTGATGCTTTTTTACCCCAGACACTCTGATGTCGGGGAAAGTGCGACATCAGCCGAGGCCAGACCCAGACTTTGGAATGCGGCCGACCGAAGGGCTGCCTGAGGCAGGACAACCCATATGTTATGACTGCAGATGCATACGTATCGGACGTCTACATGTATGGTAGGTACAAAACTGTACTTTCCCTGCCTACAACAGGAGTTTCGATGGTGGGCACAGGCATGTCACCTCAACAAGGGTCAGCCTTTCACTCTACCCACAGCCAGGCAGACTCTAACAGATGATTCAGACTACGCCTGGGGAGCACGCATGGCAGGAAAATGTATTCAGGGCAAGTGGACCACAGACCAAATGCATCTTCACAGCAATCAAAAAGAGATGTGGCTGTTAAAAATGCCCTAACAGCTTTCAAGGACCTTCTGCATCCAGGACATTTATTATTAAAGACGGACAGCACCACAGTGATGTGGTACATAAGCAAGGGGGCACTCATTCTTACCCCTTGTGCAGACAAGCCATGACCTTGTGGAACACAGCTCTAACTTAAGTTCATCTGCAAGCACAATTCCTGCCAGGAAAGAAAAATACTCTGGTAGACTATCTAAGCAGAAATATCATGGACCCTCATGAATGGAAACTGAATCCACAAATCAGCATGATAACGCAAAAATGGGGATGCCCAGACATAGATCTTTTTGCCTCCCCACTGAATTGCCTACTACAAAAATTCTGCACAAGGACTTATCACACACAAGCATGGAAAGTGGATGCTCTCTCGTTCAGCTGGAAAAGACTAAAAGTTTATGCCTTCCCACAACTGCCTCTCCTTTCGAAGGTACTTTTAAAAGCCAGACAAGAAAAAAACACAGATGATCCTGATTGCTCCAGACTGGCCACACCAGCACTGGTACCCAATCTTAAAGAACTTAGCTCAAGGCCCACCATGGATTTTGCCTCAATTTTCACACCTTCTGACTCAACAAAACAATCAGATTCTGCACGGTCAGCTCAAAACCCTAAACCTGGCTGCATTGCAGATTCATTAGTCAAACAGGCAGCATCTCTTTCTGAAACCGTTATGGATGTCATTTTGGAGGCCAGGAGGCCTAGCACCAGGAAATCTTACTCAGAAAGATGGAAGAGATTCTGCGCCTGGAACCAGGCGCAAAGCCTTGACCCTCTTGTCCCAAACATTCCTCAGATTTTGCAATACTTAACTGAGATGCTGGACATAGGCCTATCCTTCTCATCAATTTAAGATCCACGCCTCTGCCATTTCAGCACATTACAACACGGGTCCTCCTTTATTCTCTCATCCCTTGTTAAAGCAGTACCTTAGAGGGGCTAAAAACATAAGACCGCCTCAGAGAGCACCAACTTGGGACCACAATTTTGTTTTGGAAAAGCTGACCTAGCCACCTTTTGAGCTAGCAAATACAGCCAATCTAAAAATTTTTATCATGGAAAACAGCTCTGCTCCTGGCATTAACTTCAGCACGAAGAGTCTCAGAGCTACAGGCATTAATGGCAGTGGAACCTTTTATAATTTTTCATCAGGACAGGGTTTCTTTAAGGACAAACCCTACCTTTATGCCAAAGGTGGTATCTAGTGTGGCTTTTAACCAAACCATCCATTTGCCAACATTTTATTCAAACCCCCAGAATAAAGGGGAGAAACGTTTGCACTCTTTGGACATACACAGGCAGCTACGCTTCTACTTGGACAAAACAAAAACTTTCAGGAATATTGAGCAACTGTTTGTAGCATATGTTGCAGGATCACAGGGCAAGGCTATTTCAAAGCAGACCATCTCCAAATGGGTAGGACGCTACACACAGCATGGGAAATCTGTCCCTAATAACATTAGGCCACATTCTATCAGAGCAACAGCCACTTAAACAGCCTTTCTCAGAGTAGTACCAACCAAGGAAAGTTTGGAGGCTGCAACTTGGAGTTCAGTGCACACCTTTACCAAGCATTACCACTTGCCTCTTTATTCTAAATCCAGAGCAGGATTTGCCACTGCAGTTCTGCAGGGCCTCATAGCCAATCCTAACTCTTTATAGACCAGCCACCCAACCTCAGCTTTGGGATTCTACCCAAGTGTAATGACTGCAGCAGTGTAACACGATGAACATAGTACAGTTTTGTACCTACCATAAATGTAGATGTTCGAGTGTTCACACTGCTGCAGTCCAGGTTACCCTCCCTCCATCCCCTCTGGCCTAGCTGGACTCATCTGTACCTTCCTACCCTATACAGCCTTTGTAGTGTATTTGCTTGTAACTGAAGGTATTGTTTTTATTTTATCTACATGTTTTATTAGCAATATGTATTGCCTACCTACATGGGGGCACCTGACATCTGGGGCAAGAAAATCTGAAGAAAATGGAGTTGGATGCATCTTGTATACCCCTGGCGCACTGATGTCAGGGGAGAAGCGACAGCAACCGACGCCGGACCAAGACTGTGGAACTCTGGCCGACTGCGGGGACCGCCTGATGGCAGAATAACCCAAGTGGAATGACTGCAGCAGTGTGAACACTTGAGCATCTACATTTATGGTAGGTACAAGACTGTACTTTTTGGGTTCTGTGTCTGTTGCTGTCTCTTCCGTGATGTCATGTCTTCAGGGGTATAAAACATGCAGCAGACGCCATTACATCAGTCTTTGTTGCCGTGTGGTGCCTGAAGCAGAAACATTTCGCAAGTGCCGGTCGGCCGACTCCTGAAATTTTCGTTTGAGTTTCAGAACCAACATCTTCAACTATAAAAGCTCAGTACCCCGTTGTGGAAAATTTTTCTTGCTCTAAACCGATGTCAGTAAAAGTAAATAACTGTATTTCTTGTGGAAAGCAAATGCCTCAAAGATTTTCATTTGTACTGTATTCCTTGCCCTAGGCTCTGACCACGGCATACCTTGCTGTCAGTTTTGTGCCTTATTTAAACCATGAACTATCCGTTGGTATATTTTCGCTTCTAAAATATTTTGGTGCTCTGTTCAATTATCCTGATGTCTTTGGTAAGCCTTACGACTACTGGCATTCCGAAAAAACACTAAGATAAATAGACAGGCCGCCTAGGTCCAAAACTGCCAATGACGCTTCTCCTAAGCAGTTTGCCAGTACTCATTGAGGTGCTTTCGCAGCCCCTGATACCAGCTACTTCTGATGCGCAGGCCTCTACTGAGACCCATTTGGAGTCCGGTAATGCTGCAAGATGCTTCATTTGTGGAACCTGCAGATGTCTCTACCTTGGATGGGTCTGGAGCCGCTGTGCAGGCACCGGCTTCTGAGGGTATATACAGGCTTACTGACTTGTATATTAAACCGACGCCATCTTCAAGGCCTGAAACTAACCGCATGGTCAGGCCTCTATGCCTGAAAAAATAAGAATGGCTGAAGACCTTATTTAATCAGGGGAAGCCAACTTTCCCACTCTGAGACCTAGGACTGAGTTTGCTTATGATACTTCTGACCAGGGTTCTGAAATTTGTCTCCTGTGACTAGGATTTACCCTTATCTACCTATGAGGTTTCTGATGCTGAGGACTCTCTTACCTCTGCTTCCTCCCAGAGGATTTCTTTTTTGGTGAAACTTTGCATACTCTGAGGGAACATTTTCGTTGGGGAAAGTCAGGGTTTCTCTAATTCTAAAAAGAAGCTTAGGGATTTCTTACTTCTGTCCCAGCACAGGCCTTTAGCTTTACCTCCTGTACTGGACATTGTTGATGCCTTTTCTTAATCTAGCTTGGCCACTGACACTCTACCTCCTGCTCCCAGAAAACCTGATAGATATTACAGGGTTCCTGACTCAAGTTCCTTTTCAAAAATCCTACTGCGGATCCTGAATCCATTTTACGGGGACCCAAGGGCATTAAAGCAACTACTGCCAAAAATCCTACCCCCTCCAATAGAAACTCCAGGGTGCTGGATAGATGGGGTAAGAAGGTATACACCTCTGCAACTATGGCCATTAGGGCCTTGAATTGCCAGATGTTCGTGTTTCACTGTTGTAGTCATTACTCTTGGGTTATCCTGTTGGCAGGCTACCCACAGTCGGCCAGAATTCCAAAGTCTAGGTCTGGCATCAGTTGCTGTCGCCTCTTCCCTCATTGCGCACCAGGGGCATAAGATGCAGCTGACACCATTTTCTTCAGTCTTTCTTGCCGCGTGGTGCCCGAAGCAAAAGCAGTTTGCAAGTGCTGGTTGGCCCACTCCTGAGATTTTCAAATCCGAATTTCAGAACCGAAGTCTTCATTAAAGCTAAGTACCCCATTGGGGAAACTTTTTTGCGCCAGACCGATGTCAGAAAGTTAACAATTGTATTTTTTGTGGGAAGCAAATACCTCAAGGATTTTGATCACAATGTTGCTAGCTGCCTGTTTTGTTTAACCAGTGCACTATTAAGCGTTGGTTCGATTTTGCATTTAATTACTTTGGCCGAAGATTTAATTATATAATGCCATCGGAACAGCCAATGACCGGAGTTTAACTTTTGTAAAAGCCAAATGTCAGCGTGTAATAAAACAGAATCGGATAACCACACTGAAACCCCTCAGGTCTTGGCAAGCAAACAGTTCACAAAAATAGCTGAAAATTGGAGCGTTGTTTTAAATAAAACGTTTTTAATCCACAAACACAGTTTAGCGCTTTCACTCAAACAGTTGAGCTTCATCAGAAGTTCTGATGAAGCTCAACTGTTTGAGTGAAAGCGCCAAACTGTGTTTGTGGATTGTGGATTAAATACGTTTTATTTAAAACAATGCTCCAATTTTCAGGTATTTTTGTGAACTGTTTGCTTGCCAAGACCTGAGGGGTTTCAGTGTGGTTATCAGATGACCGGAGTTTACAAAAAACGCAAGTACAAGGAAAAGGATAGGCATCCAAGGTCCAAAACCGACGACGAGGCCTCCGTTAGGCCAGTCGCCGGTTCTCAGTGATGCGCTTTCGCAGCCCCTGGTGCCCACTCCCTCAGAGCCACAGGCCGCTTCCGACTCCCATGTGAAGCTGACAGGGCTTCTGGATAGTCAAGGTATTGGACACTCGGAAATCATTCCCTCAGATGGGTCCGGGGCTGCTGAGCAGGCATCTGCTTCTGAGGGTGTCTTCAGACCTGCACAACTATGTTAAGCCATCTTCAGCTCCAAAGGCAGAATAAAGCAGCTCTAAAGACAAACAAGTACAGCATTCTCCTACTCGGACTTCCATGCCTAAAAAACAGATGCTTAAAATGGCCGAAGACCTAATTACCTTGATCAGGGGTTCCCATCCCCCCTCCTGATGAGAGGCCTAGGCAAGAGACAGAATATGACTCTTCTGATCAGGTTTCTATTTCTTCTGATTCCTCTTCTGAACAGGATTATTCCATGCTTCCCTATGAGGACTCTGATGCTGAAGAATCATTCCTTCATCTTCTCCTCCTGAGGATTATTCTTTTGGGGAAACCCTGAATACCATGAGGGAGCATTTCCACTGGGAGAGCCAAGATTATTCTGAATCTAAGAAAAAGGCTCAGACTTTCTGCTACTTCCTCAGTACACACCCCTTGCTATTCCACCTGTTCTAGACATTGATCCGGCCTGTCCCATGACTCTTTACCCCCTGCATCTGCTAAGCCAGACAGATACTACAGGGTCTTGGATTCTCATAAATTCCTATATAAAAACCCCGCTGCTGACCCAGAAACTATATCTCGGGGTCCCAAAGGGGTCAAAGCTTCCACTGCAAAAAACCCTGTCCCCTCTGATAGGGATTCTAGGGCTCTGGACAGATGGGAAAAAGTTTACACTTCTGCTACCTTGGCTGTAAGGACTTTAAATTGTCAGTTTCATATGCTTAAATATCAGCAATATTTAATGTCACTGCTTAAACAGAAATTGTTGACAAATACTGAATGTTCAGAGAACAAGGAAATGCAGGATTTATTGCATGCAGCTGAACAAGTGGGAAAGCCTACTTTGCAATGTGGTTATGATTCACTGGAGGCCTCTTGCAGGTCGCTGTTACAGGTTCTGTTGTTAGAAGGCATGCTTGGTTAAAGGAACAGAATCTGCCTGACGTTAAAGCAAAATTATTAGATGCTCTGTTGCAGCATGATACTTTGGTACTAAAGCAGAAGAGGTGTTGAAAAAATGGAGGATAAAGCAAAATCCATGCAGACAGTTAAGGATTTCCTACAGGTACAGCCACCCAGATTTAGCAGAAACTGGCCTTCTAAACATTGGTCCTTTCCAGTGGCAGACAGACCACACAGAGGCAGATCTCGGCCCCAAGGCTCATACAGGCCTAAACAATGGGGTGCTCCTACCTCCAAAAGCGGAGAAGACAAATCACAACCTTACAGGAAACAGTCCCAATGACGTTCCTCTGCCAGATCCATGCACTTTTCTTTTGGCAGCCCCCTTAGGGGGAAAACTAGCACTTTTTTCATCAAATTGGCAAATGGTTACCCAAGACAAATGGATCTGGAACTTAGTGTCCCAAGGCTACAGGTTCCATTTTCACACCCTACCAAGGTCAAAAGGTATGCCAGACCTGCTACACAATCAATGGGCAGAGGCACAAAAGCAAATTACAGCCTTCATGGACATGAGGGCCATTCAAAGAGTACCACAACAAGAGCAGGGACAATGAATTTACTCCAGACTTTTCTTAGTGCCCAGAAAGGACAAAACCTGGAGACCAATACTGGACCTGTCTATACTAAATACGTTTCTGGAAGTTCCAAAATTCAAGAAGTTGACTACAGCAGCTACTGCCCATGCTGGGCAAGAAGGCTTGGCTCGTGACTTTGGACCTAAGAGGCATACCTGCATGTCCCAATCAGACAATCTTGCAGAAGATACCTCAGATTCATAGCTGGCTCAATGCACTACCAATTATCTGCACTGCCCTTTGGCTTGTCTACTGTGTCCAGGGTCTTCACAAAATGCCTGGCACCAGTAATTGCGTTTTGCAGAGTGAGGAATTAAAGTATATCCCTACTTGGACTGCCTTATTAAAGCAGAGAACAAAGACATTCTTCTAAAGCATCTGGCGTTTGTAAAAAGATTACTAATTGGCCTAGAGTACACAGTAAACGAAAAGAAATCAAAACTAGTGCCCTCTCAAGAGATAATATTCCTGGGTGCAAGCTTAAATACAACTGCCCAGATGGCTCGTCTCACGCCAGACAATAACTGACTTCTTACTTCAAAAAATTGGCAACAAAGACCCACTTATCTGCAAGGAAAATCCTGCAGGCCTTGGGTTTCATGGCATCCTGCATTCTACTAATTCCATATGCCAGACTGCATATGAGGAAACTACAATGGTATCTAAAAAGTGTTTGGACTCAGCATTGCCACAGCCTGGAGACCGTAATTACACTCATTCCCTGCCTGCAACAGGAGTTTTGATGGTGGGCAGAGGCCTGTCACCACAACAAGGGTCTGCCATTCAGTTTACCCACAGCCAGACACCGACAATGGATGCATCATATTATGCCTGGGGGGCCCATATGGCAGGAAAATGTATTCAGGGCACATGGCCTGCAAGTCAGATGCATCTTCACATCAGTCATAAAGAGATGCTAGCTGTTCAAAATGCCCTGACAGCTTTCAAGGATCTGCTTCATCCTGGACCAACTACTGGTAAAGACGGACAATACTACGGTCATATGTTACATAAACAAGCAAGTACACATTCCTACCCCCTCTGTAGACTAGCAATGACCTTATAGGACACAGCATTGACTTATCAAGTTCACTTGCAAGCACAATTCCTGCCTGGAAAAACAAATACTCTGGCAGACGAACTAAGCAGAAACCTCATGGATCCCCACGTGCGGAAACTGGATCCACAAGTCTTCAGCATGATAACAAGGAAGTGGGGATGCCCAGACATCTATTTACCTCCACTCACAACTGCCAATTGCAGAGATTTTGCACAAGGATTTATCCCAAGCAAGCATGAAGAGTGGGCGCCCTGTCCTTCAGCTGGAAAAATCTAACCGTATAATCTAACCGTATATGCCTTTCCTCCACTGCCTCTCCTTCCCAGGGTACTCCTAAAGGTCAGACAAGAGAAGCCAAAAATGATACTGATTGCACCAGACTGGCTACGCCAGCACTGGTACCCAATCCTAAAGAGCTTGTCTCAAGGTCCAGCATGGATATTGCCTCAAACTTGTCACTTGCTGACTCAACAAAACAATCTGATCCTGCACAGCCAACTCAGGACCTTAAATCTGGCAGCATGGTGGATAATGTAGCCATTCAGAACACCCCTCTTTCAAAAATGTTATGGATGTTATCTTGGCGGCCAGGAGGCCCAGTACCGGAAAATCTTACGCAGAAAAATGGAAGAGATTCTGTGCTTGGAACCAGGAACAAGGAATTGACACCTGTGTACCGAATATCCCTCAGATTTTACAATACCTAACTGAGATGATGAACAAAGTCCTTTCTTTCTCATCAGTTAAGATTCATGCCTCTGCCATTTCACCCCATTACAGTACGGAACCACCTATCTTTTCTCATCCTTTAATAAGGCAGTACCTCAGAGGGGCCAAAAACATCAGGCCTCCAAGGAGAGCACCAATTCTGACATGGGACCTCAATTATGTCATGGAAAAACTCACACTACCTCCTTTTGAGCCAGCCTCAACAGCAGATATAAAACTCAACCTGGAAAACAGCTCTGTGCTCCTAGCAATAACTGGCTGTGGAACCTTTTATCATTTTTCATCCAGACAGGGTTTCTCTGAGGACAAACCCTACATTTATGCCTAAGGTGGTGTCCAGTATGGCCCTCAACCAAACCATTCACTTGCCTACCTTTTATCCAAATCCACAGAACAAGGGTGAGAAAATTCTAAATTCTTTGGACGTACACAGGCAGTTACGCTTCTACTTGGACAGAACTAAAGCTTTCAGAAAAAATGAGCAACTTTGTGTCGTATGCTGCAGGATCACAAGGAAAGGCCATCTCAAAACAGACTATTTCTAAATGGATAGGCCATTGCATCAGTTTTTTATTTTCAACATGGCAAATCAGTGCCTAAGGGCATTAGGCCTCATTCCACCAGAGCAGCAGCACTTCAGCAGCCTTCCTCAGAGGGAGTACCAACCAAAGATCTTAGAGGCTGCAACTTTGAGTTCAGTGCACACTTTCACAAAGCACTACCACTTACCTCTTTGCTCTCAAGTCCAGAGCAGGCGCTGCCACTGCAGTTCTCCAGGGCCGCATAGCGTCTCCTAATCCTATTTAGCCCAGCCACCCATCCTCAGCTTTGAGATTCAACCCAAGAGTAATGACTGCAACAGTGAAACACGAAATAGTACAGTTGTGTACCAACCATAACTGCAGATGTTAGTGTATTCACTGTTCCGGTCCAGGTTACTCACCCACCCACCACCCCCCTTTTCTTTGCTGGGACTTATCTGCACTTCTCTATCCTATACAATCTATTTGATGTATTTGCTTGTAGATAAAGGAAATGTTATTTTTGTGCATGCATTTTTATTGGCATGTTTTTCAGTCTACCAATTTGGTGGCACCTGACATCTGGGGCAAGAAAAACTGAAGAAAATGGCATCTGCTGCATCTTTTTTACCCCTGGCACACTGACATCAGGGAAGAGGCGACAGCAACAGACGCCGGACCTAGACTTTGGAATTCTGGCCGACTGAGGGTAGCCTGCCAGCAGGGTAACCCAAGAGTAATGACTGCAACAGTGAATACACTCTGACATCTACATTTATGGTAGATACACAACTGTACTTTGTTCGTGTTTCACTGTTGCAGTCATTACATTTGGGTAATCTGCTGGCAGGTTGGCCTCTAACAAAGTCTTGGATCCTGCGTCTGTTGCTGTCCCTTCTTCCATGACGTCAGGTCGTCGGGGGGTATAAAACATGCAGCCGACACCATTACATCAGTCTTTCTTGCAGTGTGTTGCCTGAAGCAGAAGCACTTTGCAAGTGCCTGTCGGCCGACTCCTGAATTTTTTTTTCGAGTTTCGAAACCAAAGTCTTTAAAGCAAAGTACCCCATTGGGGAAACTTTCTTGCTCCTTACCGATGTCAGTAAAAGTTGTTAATTGCATTACTTGTGGAAAGCAAATACCTCATAAAGATTTTCATTCGTACTGTATTCCTTGCCTAGGCCCTGACCACGACGTACCTTGCTGTCAGTTTTGTGTTTCATTTAATCTGCGCACTATCAGTCGTCAGTACATTTGTGCCTCTAAATATTTTGGCTCTGTTTAATTAACCAGGAATGTCGGTTAGCCATCCCACTACTGGGATTCTGAAAAAATGCAAAGATAGACAGGCCACCGAGGTCCAAAACTGCCAACGATGCTTCTCTTAAGACAGTCGCCAGTTCACCAGTACTCAGGGGCTTTCGCAGACACAGATATTTGCTGCTTCTGATTTGCAGGCCTCTACCGAGACCCATTTGGAGTCCAGTATACCGCTAGATGCTTCCCCTATGGAACCCACGGATGTCTCTACCTTAGATGGGTCCGGAGCCACTGTGCAAGCACCAGCTTCTGAGGGTGTATTCAGGCCTACAGACTTGCATAATAAATACACTGCCTTCATTACTAGGGCCTAAATCTCAATCTATGTCTAAAAAAAAATGATGCCCAGGCTACATGTTCAGGCCCCTATGCCTAAAAAAGAAATGATCAAAATGTCTGAAGGTCTAATTACTCTAATCAGGGGTAGTCAAACCCCCCCCCCACCCTAAGAGGCCTAGGGCTGAGCTTGATTATGAATCTTCAGGTCAGGATTCTGTTTCTTCCGAATCTTCTAATGACCTGGTTTTGTCCATGCCTACTTATGAGGATTGTGATGCAGAGGATTCCATTCCCTCTTCTCCTCCTGAGGATTTTTCTTTTGGGGAAACTACTTACTTTATGGGAGCATTTCCATTGTGAAAGTCAGGAATTTTCTGATTCAAAAAAGAGGCTTGGGGATTTCCTTCTGCCTCAGCAAAGGCCTTTGGCTATACCTCCTGTACTAGACATTGTTGATGTGTTCTCAGAATCCAGTTTGGCCCCTGATTCCCTGCCTCTGGCTCCTAGTACATCTGACATACTGCAGGGTTCCTGAGTCCCACAAGTTCCTTTTCAAAAATCCTGTTGCAGATCCAGAAACCACTTCTCAGGGGCCCAAGGGCATTAAGGCGGCTTCTGCTAAAAATCCAACCCCTTCTGATTGAGACTCCAGGGCACTGGATAGATGGGGTAAAAAGGTTTATACTTCTGCAACCTTGGCAATCCGAGCTTTAAACTGCCAATTTCATATGTTAAAATATCAACAGCATATTATTGGACTGCTTAAACAAAATGATTCCGGACTGTGAAAATAAAGATTTACAGGATTTAATGCATTCTGCTGAACAAGATGAAAAACATACTTTGCAATGTGGTTTTATTTAGAGGCCTCCTGCAGGGCTGCTGTTACTGGGTCTTGGCTTAAGGAACAATCTTTGCCTGATCACGTTAAAGCTAAATTGTTGGATGCTCCTTTAAATCAGGACCGCCTGTTTGGCAATAAGGCTGAAGAAGTTCTAAAAAAGATGGAAAACAAAGCTAAATTTATGCAAATTGTTAAAGATTTCTTACAAGTGCAACCTCCAAGATTTAGTAGGCACTGGCCTACTAAGAATTGGTCTTTTCCAGCCCTTTCCAGATCCTCCAAGCCAAACCCCAACACAGCAAAAACCCCAGGTTTCAGTCCCAGGGGACTCTCAGAACTAAGCAGTAGGGGGGGGGGACCACTTCCAAATCTGGAAATAACAAGACACTCCCCTATGGTAAACAGTCTCAATGACTTCCTTTTAAAATTACCAAGCACTTAACTTTTAACCGCCCCTTTGAGGAGAAAGATTGCTCTTCATGCAAATAACTGGATACTCATAATCCAGGACATATGGGCTTTAAATAGTGTCCCAGTGATACAGATTTCATTTCCACACGTTGCCAACACCAGACGTGTGGCCAGACCTGCCCCCAAATCAGTGGGCAGAGGCTCAAAAACAAGTACTTTCCCTTTTAAACATGGGGGCTATTCAACCGGTACCAGAAGAGGAAAAGGGACAAGGTTTATATTCCTGGCTTTTTCTGGTACCTAGAAAAGGCAAGTCATGGGGTCCAATCCTGGGCTTGTCTACTCTAAACACCTTTCTGGAGATTCCAAAATTCAAGATGCTGACTCTTCAGTTACTTCCTATGCTAGGCAAAGATGCCTAGTTGGCAACTCTAGATTAAAAAAAAGCATACCTGCACATCCCAATCAGGGAATCTTGCAGAAAATATCTACGCTTCAAAGTAGGCTACTTGCATTATCAGTTCTCTGCACTGCCCTTTGGCGTGTCTACTGCACCCTGGGTATTCACAAAGTGCCTGGCTCCAGTTATTGCGTTTTGTAGGCAAAGAAATATTCAGATATATTCATACCTGCACGATTTTCTAATTCAGGCAGAAAACCAGGGCATACTTCTAAATCATCTGGCATTTGTAAAAGGGGTTCTAACTTGTCTGGGGTACACCATAAATGAAAAGAAATCACAACTGGTGCCCTGTCAACAGATTACATTCCTGGGTGCAAGCTTGAATACAACTGCCCAGATGGCTTTCCTCATGCCAGAAAAGCAAATTCATTTGGTAACTTCAAACAAGTGGCCACAAAAACCCTGCTTTCTGCAAGACAAATACTGCACGCCTTTGAGTTCATGGCATTCTGCATTCTTCTAATTCCATATGCAAGACAGCATATGAGGAAACTACAGTGGTACTGAAAGTCTTCGAAGTCAACATTGTCACAGCCTGGAAAAAATCATACCTTGTCTACACCTGGAGTTCCTATGGTGGGCAGAGGCCTACCAACAAAACAAGGGACTGTCATTCACACTACCACCTGCCGCCCAAACCCTAACTACAGATGCTTTAGACTATGCATGGGGGGCTCACCTGGCAGGGAAGTGCATTCAGAGCAAATCGAACCCAAATCAAATGCACCTACATGTCAGTCAAAAAGAAATGTTAGCTGTACAGAATGCTCTGACAACCTTTAAAGGACTACATTCTTCCAGGACAACTAATGGTAAAGACTGACAACACCACAGTTGTGGTACATAAGCAGGGGGGTACACATTCTTACCCCCTCTGCAGACTAGCCGTGGCATTGTGGAACACAGCCTTGAGCTACCAAGTGCACCTACAAGCTTAATTCCTGCCAGGAAAATTGAATACAGTGGCAGACCTGACTAAGCGGAAAATTCATGGACCCACACGAGTGGAAACTGGAACCATGGATTTTCAACATATTGGCAAGCGAATGGGGGAGCCCAGACATGGATTTTTTTTGCCTCCCCCAGAACTTGCCAGTTGGACAAGTTTTCCACAAGGACTCCCCACAAACAAGCCTGGAAAGTGAATGCTCTGTCCTTCAGCTGGAAAAACCCATCAGTCTATGCCTTTCCCCCACTCTGCCTCTGCTCTCCAAAGTTCTGCTAAAAGTCAAACAGGACAAACCAAGGATGATTTTGATTGTTGCAGATTGGCCGTGCCAACACTGGTACCCACTCCTGCGCAGTCTCAAATATCTCCTTGGCACCTGCCTCAGACCCCTTCCTTGCTGTCTCAGCAGGAGAACCAAATTCTGCACCCTCAGCTTCCAACATTGACCCTTGCAGCCTGGCTAATCACTTAAATTCACCCTTGTCCCTCAGCAAACCTGTGATGGATGTCATCTTGGCGGCGTGAAGATCTTGTACTAGAAAATCTTATGCTGACAAATGGAAAAGATTCTGTCTGGAACCAATCTTTATGGATGAGCACAGCAGCGACCAATTTATCTCAGATTTTGCAATACTTAATGGAGATGCTTCACAAGGGCCTGTCTTTTTTTTCCTCTCAAAATCCATGCCTTAGCTATTTCAGCTCACTGCAGCACAGAACTACCCCTCTTCTCCCTTCCACTGCTCAAGCAGTTCAAAGGCCAAAATTTTAAGACCACCCAGGAGAGCTCCAACTCCAGCCTGGGACTTTAACTTTGTATTGGAGAAACTCACCCTTCCTCCTTTTGAGCCAGCTGCTACTGCAGATTTAAAATTCCTTTCTTGGAAAACAGCTTTCCTTTTAGCAATCACTTCAGCAAGAAGGGTATCTGAATTACAGGCCCTTATGGCAGTGGCGCCTTTCATCATCTTTCATGCGGACAGGGTGTCACTCAGGACCAATCCGTCTTTCATGCCCAAGGTAGTTTACAGTGTGGCTCTTAATCAGTCCATTCATTTGCCAACCTTCTTTTCTAATCCACAGAACAAAGGGGAACGGATACTACACTCCTTAGATGTGCACAGACAACTTAGATTTTACTTGGACAGGACTAAATCTCAAAGGAAATCTGAACAGTTGCTGGTAGCATTTGCTGCAGAGGGGAAGGCTATTTCAAAGCAAACCATTTCTAAATGGATAGGCCTTTGCATTCATTTCTGCTATAAGCACCATGGAAAACCTATACCACAGGATATCAGTCCCCATTCAACCAGGGCTGCATCTACCTCTACAGCCTTTCTCAAGGCTTCCCTACCAGGGACATCCTAGAAGCTGCTACCTGGAGTCCTGTACATACTTACACCTAGTGTTATTTGCCAATTTCCTCTAAAGCTGGCTTTTCCACTGCAGTCTTGCAGGGCCTTATAGCTGGCCCTAATGCTATCTAAATTACTCCTCCCAACCATAGCTTTGGGAATCTACCCAAATGTAATGACTGCAGCAGTGAAACACGAAGAACATAGTGCAGTTGTGTACACAACATAAATGTAGATGTTCGAGTGTATTCACTGTTGCAGTCCTGGTTGCCCTCCCTCCAGCCCCCTGATTTCTTTTGGCTGTATCTCTTCTCTCCTTTACTATGCTTAAAATCTTTTTGGTTTATTTGCTTTTTTGTTGGAGATATAACCTTGTATATTTATAGGTTTGAATTGCTTCCCATTAGTGGGGCACCTAACATCTGGGGCAAGAAAAACTGATGTAATGGCGACTGCTGCATGTTTTATACCCCTGATGACCTGACGTCATGGAAGAGGAGGCAGCAACTGACGCAGGACCCAAGACTTTGGTAATCAGGCCGACTGAGGGCTGCTGCAAGCAGATGACCCAAATGTGATGACTGCAACAGTAAATACACTCTAACTTCTACATTTATGGTAAGTGTACACAACTGTACTCACAGCTTGCAGACAGCCATGGTTGCGTCTGCAGGTGGTGACCTATTGATGCAGAAGAAACTAGCCTCCATCCACCCCCAGTCAACACACTGATGCTGACAGCCTGGATAATATGATCCTTATCCCTCAGGGTCAGCAATTGGACAAGGGTGTCATACTGGTCTTGTAAAAGGTCCAAAAGCCCAGTACCAGGAAATTGTATATTTTTAAATGGAAAATATTTACAGTGTTTTAAAGGGCTAGTTACCCCTGCTAGCCTGGATGCCCTTGGTTTTAACCTGTTTGGTATTCCTCTCAAAAATCTATGGTTTTGCTGTCTCTGCCTCCTAATGATGCTGATTTGTGGTGTATACCATTTTCTTCTCTACTGCTGTTTGAGTAATGCCTTGAGGTTTAATAGAACATAGTTTTTTTTCTGCTTGCATAATTTAGATGCAGAAACTTGAGAGGCTGGTTTGCTTACACTGAAAAATGTTATCACATCTAGCACATCACTAACCCTACTTTACAAGGAATTTGCACTCTAGAGATGGCAATCCAGTATGCAACATGTTATGACTTTGGTTACTTAGTGGCTTTCACCGTAAAGGGAGAGAAGTGTATGATTGTTTATGAATGTTTTAAGGTCATTTGTAGAATCAAGCTGCATGTAAGGAGATTCATGTGGTATAATGTTGAGACTCATCATTTCACTTCAGTAACTTAGAATTATTTTTTTTTATATTAAAGTAAGCAAATTTGTAAGAAATATAATACCGTAGCATCTTGCTATACTCTGGTTAGTTTGACTCCATTCCACTGTGGGTGTTTCTTAAACTGCTTTGAACATAGTGTCAACTATTTTTATATCTTTATTTCTTCAAATTGACAGGATGTGGATAGTTTGAGACCTGCATTGAAAGCCAGTAAAGAGCTTTCAGAGGAGATTCAGAAGTGGCACAAGAACCAGTGGGCACAGAAAAACCTGTTGCAAGGTATGCCAGAGTTGAAAAAATGCAGAATGTTAAACTGTGTTTTCTAGGAGTGTTTCACTTTTTTCTAGTGATGGCCATACATTTTTTTGAGGGCTAGGTTTCCAGGCATCGTAAAATGAGATCTTCTTAACCCAGGTAAAGGTCTTTATTTTCCATTTTCAAGGAGGATTGTTGCAGTCGTATCCTTCACTTCTGAATTTGTACTTACCACTGGTATGTACGTTTTTGAAACTGACGAAGGCCTTCTAGTTTGAAGGTAGTGTAGCTAGCGCAGTGATATAGTGGCTCTCTTATTTTCTAGATCTGATGTTAATCTTCCCATTCATCCCTGATGGGTTCGGTTCCTAGCCCTCGGAACAGAGTTGGCCTAATACCAAGCTCCTCCAGCCAAAAACTCTTGAGCTAAGCTTCTACCTACAATGCCCTTCTCCCTGTTACCTCAGATTTCATTTGCCGCATAGCTGTAAAGCCACGTTTCAACCATGCTCTCAGCTAAGTGAACACTTTTTGATGTATTGTGTAAAATTGTCTATTTTCATGATTATGATTTATATTCACAACTCTCTATTTAGTTAGATTTAGACTTCACTCCTCCTACCCGATTGGTAATCTTTTAAGTACCATTGGTGGTACAGCCTTCTCTCTTTACTCTTGTGGTATCATAGGTTCATACTAGGCTATCTGCCCTAGGGCATTTATAAGCCTAGCCCAGAGTTTTGTGGCTTTCGCCACCCCTTTAGTTTGAAGGATAATGTGCCCATTATTTTGTTGTGCCTCTGTCAAGCAGTGACACTGAGGTTATCCCTGGGACACTGAGGTTATCCATCGCTGGTATTTCTTCTCTTTCCTTTTTCTGTCTAGTTGTGTATTTTTGAGACTCTTGATAGTGTGTATTTAGGTTTAGACAGAGAAAGCAGCATTTACATTTTTCTCTGAAACCTTGATGTGTTTTTCATAATGTTTGATAAGGGTTCATCGGGTTTCAAACGTAGTACTTTGTGTAACCGTAAACTTCCTTTTAGTGACTCTCACGATGATTGTGCATTACTTGGGGGTACTCCATCTTTCGGTGCAACCTCCCTGTGTGATTTGTCAAAGTTTGTCAACGCACTCTGAACGAGCGCAAGAATAAGTTAATACTGAAGTGCCTACTTAAGTCGCCCTTTTCCGAGGCTCTTTCTGCAACGGAGGTCTCAACCTCTCCTATTAAGGGTTAAAAAGGCCCCATTCACCTTCTGGTGACCAGGGTAAGTCTTTGAAACCTAAAATGCCAAAACTATCTTCGGAGCGTAAGTCTGCCTCGTCTGCTCCAGTTACTATGACTGTTATAATATTGGCGCCAGCTTTGGCTCCGATACTCTCTGGCACAGACTATAGGCCTCGCCTACTACGTCTGCACCAGGTGCCATTTTGGCACAGTACACATCTTTGATGCCTCTCTGCAATGACTATTGAACCTTCCGTATTTGCTCAGAGTGCCCCTTTGTCACCAAGCTCTTTTATGACCCCGACAAGAGCGGACTTGACCCCACTGCTTCCTGTCTCCAAACTTGAGGGACATCTATGCTGGTAAATTCCACACCACGGACCTGATACTCTCCATCCATAGACCTGTTTCTAGGCCAAGTGCATAGCCTTTTCCTAGATCGACCTGACTCCCCATCGGGAGTATCCACTAGATCCATCAGGAGCCTTTCAGAACTTGATTTGGTGCGTCTTGGGGATCTGCTTTTGACAGCCAGGGGAATACCCACTCCTTCCAGGACCCATTTTCCTGCAAGACTTTGGTTGATTTCTCCATGGACTCCCATCTTATTCTCCTTTGACCATTCAGGTTTCAAAGCCTTCTGCTCTGACGTCCCTTTTGGAACCCACCTTCGTCTTGGCACCTGTAGTGGACCTCACTGAGGCTCCGGGTCTGTCCCTTTGGTTCTCTGTTCCTGCTGAACCAGTCCTTCCTCAACCCCATGTTTGGGCTGCAGGCTCTTAGGTTTGTGGCACGTTTTTGAGTGTTTCTTCGGTTCCATCCTCTGTGTCGGGAGCTTTGTCTGCACCTATCCTGCTTGAGGCTCCATCCTCCAGAGCGGGTTTGACGGAGCAGGGTCTGACCCTGGTTCCAAGGTTGTCCTCTGTTCCAGGCTCCCATTTCTCTTTGGGCGGATCCCCTTTTCGTGCTATGGAGAGGCCATTTGCTTCTGAAAGCATTCCACCGACGTCAGACCCCTAGATTTCTCCCTGTGAGCTACAGCTGTCACAGGCCACCTCCCCAGGACATCCGACAGGGGAGCAAGAGAAACGCCCATTACAGGGTCCCCACTCTTCTGAGTCCTCAGAAGCCTCCACTGAGCCCCCATAGAAAAGATCATGCAAGAGGAAGCATGTAGACTCGCCTGAGGAGTCTCTAACAGAGGACACGGATTTCGATGTGTGAAGGGTCCCCACAGTCACCTCCTGATGTCTCCTTTGGAGACCTCCTTGAAATGTTGAAACAAGGGTTGACTGGAAGCCCACTAACCCTTCTAAGGAGTCCGTGTTTCTGCGGGCTTTCCGTGCCCTGCCATCTACCTCTTGGGTGACCTCACCTGCAGATGAGCTAGTTCAGCTCGTGATGCAGTGTGCCTGGAAGAACCCAGATTCTGTTGAGGCGATCCCTCTGACTCCCAACAAGATATTTTCTTCACCTGAGGAAAACCCACATTTGTCAGGAGGTTTACCAGTCGATGCTATGGTGGTGGCGGTGACCATGATAAAGGATCTAGCTGGAGTCCTACTGTCCACCTGCCCAACAGAGTCCCGGGTTGTGGAAAGATTGGGGAAACGAGTCTTTGCATCAGCGACCTTTACCATACAGTCCCTGAAGTACTTAGCACATTTCTTGAGGCTCAGAGACTTTATCTCTGAATTCTGTGGAACACTCGCAGGACAGGTGTCTGACGAGGTAAGAGATAGTTACCTTGCAGCTCGCAACCCTGATTCGATCTCCAACTCGTCCATGAGGTTGCTCTCACATGCAACTGAAGGGGGCGGTTAGAGCTGCGGGTTCAGGCATACTTGAGACGTCATGCCTGGATGCGCATTTGTGACCTCACAGATCCCTTCAAGTCTTTCTTAATGCTCCCATCGAAGCATCTTCCCTTTTTTCTCCAGGGTAAAGGACACTGGCCAGGTGTGAGGTGGATGTTAAGACCCTGTGTGCCATAGGTCTGCATTTTTCCAACCCTCAATGCTCCTTTTCCAGGAACGAGAGGAGTGGGAAAGAAGTAGCACAAGAAATCTGTGGGTTCTTTCCATGCCACGCATGATGGTACCCCCAGGGGCAGAGGGGGTAACAATTCTGGAAGATGCCCCTATTGAGGCAGAGGGTGTCCACGTAATCAAGGCCCCAGAGACTCCTTCTCTGAGCAACCTTAGCAGCACTCCTGAAGAACGGCCTGATTGCTTTCCTCTGGAAGCAGTCTGGGGTCATTTCTATCTGCCTCAAGCTGCCTGGCACTCAATTACCACCGATCATTGGGTGTAGAATATCATTACCAGAGGTTACACCATTCCCCTCATCACTTATCCAAAACTTCCAACAAAACTTCCTGACAGTCCATCCAGTCAAATGGAAGAAGCAGCTTCGGAAATTATAAAGCTGTATGAAAAAAAGTCCTCCAATTTATTTCCAGCAGACCAGTGCAAATCTGGCTTTTACTCAAGATTCGTTTTGGTGCCAAAAAAGACAGGGGACTGAAACCCCTTCTGGATCTCAGCAGTTTGAATAAGTCTGTTGCTCAAACCAAATTCCGGATGGTCACAGTTCAGTCCATTCTCCCTTTTCTAAGGGAGGGTGATTGGATGTGCTCAATAGAACCCCAGGATGTGTATTACCACATGAAAATGGACACGTGCTCCAGGAGTCTAGTTTGCTTCTGGCTAGAAGCCAATCATTACCAGATGTTCTTCGTGTTTCACTGTTGCAGTCGTCACATTTGGGTTATCCCTGCCAGGGTAGCCCTCAGTCGGCCCGAATACCAGAGGCTTAGTATTTCTGCGTCAGTTGCCGTCGCTCCAGGATTGATAGTGTTATAAATTAAGGCAGCTGATGCCAATACACAAGTCTTTCTTGCCGAGGAGCCTGAAGCATATGTCCTTCAAGAATGCAACTGCAGTCATAACATGTGGGTTGTCCTGCCTCAGGCAGCCCTCGGTCGGCTGGATTCCAAAGTCTGGGTCCGACGTCGGCTGATGTCACATTTCTCTCTGACGTCAGAGCGGCTGGAGTACATAAGCATCAGCCGACGCCATTTTCTTCAGTCTTTCTTGCCGCGCAGTGCCCGAAGTAGAAGCAGTTCGCAAGTGCCGGTCGGTCAGCTCCTGTATTCTACGATACCTAAGTCATCAAAAAAGCTAAGTACCCCATTGGGGACCTTTTCTTGCCTCAGCCGATGTCAGAAATTACTGAAAAAGTTAACAGTTGTCTTTTTTGTGGTAAACAAATACCTCATAAGGATTTCCACTCTTACTGCCTCCCTTGCCTGAGCCCAGACCACGAAGTCTCGGCCTGTGTAGCCTGTGCTCGCTTCAACAAGCGCACTCAGGCGCCGGGCGGAGTTCGCTGAAGATTTTTTCGGCGATAAATTTGCCTACACCATGCCGTCGGATCTTCCGACATCACAAACTCCCAAAAAGCAAAAAGACTGGGACCGACATCCTCGGCCCGCGTCTACCACCGACTCCACGCCAAAACCTACCGCGAGTGCTCCGGTTCCCTCTGAGACGGTCTCTCCACCGCTCCGAACCGAAGACACCGCTTTTACCGGTGACTCCGATTCCAGACATTACTCCGCCAGTTATAGACTTTCCTCCGGATACCGAAACCGAGGAAATGCCCGAGACCATTGCTGTAGACAAGGTCACTCCTGCACGTGGAGCTGCCAGGCCTCCTATGGCCATGTCTATTAAGGCCTACACTAGGGCTAAGGCAGCCAGCAAAACAAAGCATATTACTCCCAAATCCTTACCTCAGCCGACTCCGGAGACTCAAATTATGTCCATGGCTGCTGATTTAATTTCCATGATTAGAGGTTCACAGGCTCATCCTGAGAGAGCATCCCAGCCTCCTCCTGATAAAAGGCCCCGGGTTGAACCCTCTGACCCTACTCCTTCAGATGAAGACACTGAGGGCTCTGTCCACTCTGATAGCCAGGAAGAGCTCTTCCAGACATATGAGGACTCGGATGCAGAAGATTCCATCCCTTCGGCCTCCCCTCCTGAGGATATTTCTTTTGGAAGTTCTGCAAACCATGAGGGAACATTTCAAGTGGCAGGGTCAGGAATATTCTGATTCTAGGAAACGCCTTAGGACTTTCCTTAAGAAGCCTCAGTACAGGCCCCTAGCTATTCCTCCTGTACTTGATGTTCTGGATGATTTGTATTCTGACTCTAGTGCTACCCCTGATTCTCTTCCTCCTGCTCCAGCCAAGCCAGACAGGTATTACAGGGTCCCAGAAACTCATTCCCATTTATTCAGGGCCCATACTGCTGATTTGGAAACTATTTCACAGGGGCCTAAAGGAGTTTCAGCCTCCACCTCAAAAAATCCTTTGCCCTCCAACAGGGAAGCAAGGTCATTAGAGATGGGGCAAAAAGGTTTACACATCCACTCCCTTATCTATGAGAGCTTTAAATTGCCTTTTTCATATGTTACAATATCAGGATTATCTCTTAGAAGATTTACAAAAAACTTTAGCTTCTCCTGATCCTTTAGACAGGAAGACTTTGCAGGAAGCTGTACATAACACTCAGCAAGTAAGCAATCACTTCCTACAGTGTGGATATGATGCACTGGAAGCTTCATGTAGGGCAGCTATGACAGGGGCAGTGATTCGTAGACATGCTTGGTTAAAAGATCAACCTCTACCAGATCATGTAAAAGCAAAACTTCTGGATGCACCTTTGGAAAAGAACAAGCTTTTTGGTGCAAATGCTAAGGATGTGTTAAAGACCATTGAAGAAAAAGCAAAATCAGTTCAGACGGTGAAAGATTTCCTCCAGGTTCAACCCCCCAGATCAGTAGGAATTGGCCTTCAAAAAACTGGTCCTTTCCTAATCCAGAAAAGTTTCAAAGGGGTAAGAACAGACGTGGCCGAGGAAGAGGCCAATACAGAGGCCCTTACAGGGGACGACAATGGCAGCCAGGAAACCAAAGAAGTGACGCAGGGGTTTCACCTGCCCAACAACCACAAACTCTGACTTTCCTCTACTACTGCCTACCAGGGAACAACTAGAAGCTCCCTTGGGCGGGAAATTATCTCTGTTTGCAGAAAACTGGCACAGACCGACAAAGGACAAATGGATTTTGGACATTATAGACCGAGGGTACAGGTTTCATTTTCATACCTTACCAAGAAAACAAGGCATGCCAAACCTACCACAAAATCAAAGGGCAGAGGCTATCAAGCAAATCACTCTGCTGACTCGAATGAAAGCAATAGAAAGAGTTCCACAACAAGAACAGGGGTTTTACTCAAGACTGTTCCTTGTTCCAAGAAAAGAATCTCAATGGAGACTAATACTGGACTTGTCCGCATTAAACACCTTTCTCATAGTACCAAAGTTCAAAATGCTGACTCTACAGCAACTCCTTCCCATGCTGGGCAAGGAGTTGTGGCTGATTACTCTGGACCTCAAGGAGGCATACCTGCATGTCCCTATCAGACACAGCTGCAGAAGATACCTCAGATTTCTTGCAGGGCCAGAGCATTATCAATTCTCAGCATTGCCATTTGGCTTATCTACTGCGCCCAGAGTATTTACAAAATGCCTGGCTTCAGTAATTGCTCATTGCAGGCTCCAGGGAATACAAATTTACCCGTACCTGGGCGACTGCCTCATACAAGCGGACGACAAATTGATGTTGACAAAAAACCTGGATTATGTCATACGATTACTTCAAGCTCTGGGATACACAGTCAACTTCCAAAAGTCAAGACTGCAGCCATCCCAGCAAATCTTCTTAGGAGCCAAACTAGACACAGCCTCTCAGATGGCTTACCTGACAGAAGACAAGCAAGAGAAGTTAATTCATTACTTCAAAGGTTTAGCAAAACTCACCCAGATGACTGCAAGGAGATTCCTACAGGCCCTGGGTTACATGGCATCCTGCATTCTACTGGTTCCATTAGCAAAACTACACATGAGAAAGCTTCAATGGTACCTAAAAGCATTTGGTCTCAACACAGCAACAACTTGGAGACAATCATACCACTCATTCCATGCCTACAAAAGGAATTCCTATGGTGGGCCTCGGTGAGCCAGGAAAACACAGGTATGTCATTCAAAAAACCACAGATAACACGGACCATGACTACAGACGCCTCAGACCTTGGATGGGGCACATGGAAGGCAGGTGTATACAAGGACAATGGTCTCCAAAGGAAACACATCTGCATATAAACCAAAAGGAAATGCTGGCAGTAATGCATGCCATCGAGGCTTTTCAACACCAACTCCAGCAAGGCCATTTAATGATACGGACAGACACCACTGTGATGTGGTACATAAACAAGCAGGGGGGCACCCACTCTTACCCCCTTTGCAGACTGACAATGCAGCTTTGGGAGAAATCACTGAGCCTAAACATCCAGTTACAATCCCAGTTTGTTCCAGGAAAAGACAATGTGATGGCGGACAGCCTAAGCAGGAATTTCACAGATCCACACGAGTGGAGGTTACATCCGAAGGCCTTCAGACAACTCACTTCGACATGGGGCTAGCCAGAAGTGGACCTATTTGCCTCTCACCTCAACCATCTTCTACCAAAATTTTGCACAAGGACATACCATCCAAAAGCTTGGAAAATAGATGCCCTCTCATTCAACTGGAACTCCCTAACAATCTATGCATTCCCACCTCTGCCACTGATGACCTCAGTATTACTAAAGATCAAAGCAGAGAAGCCCAAGGGAGTCATAATAGCTCCGGATTGGCCAAGGCAACACTGGTACCCACTACTACGGAGCATATGTCACACCAGGAGGTGGGCCCTCCCTCAGTGGCCTCTACTTTTGACTCAACACAATTTCGAAACACTGCATCCAAACCTTCAGACACTGCAGCTAACAGCCTGGGAGATCCCATAAATAACTTCAGCTTATTTCTCTCCAAGGAAGTTCAGCGGATACTAACAGAGGCGCGAAGACCATCCACCAGAAAGGTTTACTTAGCAAAGTGGAAAAGATTCAGCAATTGGAATACCAGCAAGGGACATGATGCATCATTGCTGAACATCCCACTTATCTTGGAATATTTGGCAGATATGTTAAAGAACGGCCTCTCATATTCTTCCATAAAGATACATGCATCAGCTATTTCAGCTAGATACAACACTGATCCTCCTGTTCTCTCACCCCTTACTAAGACAATTCCTCCGGGGAATCAAGAACATTAAGCCACCAAGAAAGGCCCCAGTGCCAGCCTGGGACCTCAATTTTGTCTTTGAAAAACTGACTCTACCTCCTTTTGAGCAAGCAGCTTCAGTTGACTTGCAATTTCTCTCATGGAAGACGGCTTTCCTGTTGGCAATTACCTCAGCAAGAAGGGTTTCGGAGCTACAGGCCCTAATGGCAATACCACCCTTTATTATTTTCCACAGAGACAGGGTTTCATTAAGGACCAACCCTACTTTTATGCCAAAGGTGGTATCTAGGGTTTCTCTAAATCAAGCCATTCATCTGCCTGCTTTCTTCCCCAATCCTGAGAATAAGGGGGAAAGACTTTTGCATACCTTGGACATTCACAGACAACCGATACTACCTGGACAGAACCAAGGCCAGTAGGAAGTCTGAACAACTTTTGTAGCTTCCGCCACTGCAGTCCAAGGAAAAGCAATTTCAAAACAGACTATTTCTAAATGGATTGGACATTGCATCAGATTCTGTTATTCCTTTCATGGAAAGACTGTTCCAGCCAATGTCAGACCACATTCCACCAGAGCTACAGCCACCTCTACAGCATTTTTAAGAGGGGTGCCTACCAAGGACATTCTAGAAGCTGCTACATGGAGCTCCGTGCATACATTCTCCAAACACTACAATCTCCCTCTATATTCCAGATCCAGAGCAGGCTTTGCTTCGGCAGTCCTGCAGGGTTTGATTGCCACACCATCTCTTTCCTAGAGCATACCTCCTCCCCCAGCTAAGCTATGGTATTCTACCCGCATGTTATGACTGCAGTTGCATTCTTGAAGGACATAGTACAGTTTTGTACCTGCCATAAATGTAGATGTCCGATAGACATGCAACTGCAGTCGGATTTTCCCTCCCTCCATACCCCTCTATGCCTAGGGTCCACTCCTATCCCTGTTACTCTTAGCTGGGGATATCTGTTATGGTGTATTTGTTTTATTGCTCATTTATTTGTTTGGAATCCTGTATTTTGTCTTCCAATTTGATTACAGCCTTCCTTGGAGGGCATCTGGGGCAAGAAACACTGAAGAAAATGGCGTTGGCTGATGCTTATGTACTCCAGCCGCTCTGACGTCTGAGAGAAATGCGACATTAGCTGACGTCGTACCCAGACTTTGGAATCCGGCCGACCGAGGGCTGCCTGAGGCAGGACAACCCACATGTTATGACTGCAGTTGCATGTCTATCGGACATCTACATTTATGGTAGGTACAAAACTGTACTTTCGCATGAGTGCCGGTCAGCTTTTACCTGAGTTTTTCATTTCCGAAATTGAAGTTGAAGTCTTCTGAAGCTAGGTACTTCCTCGAGAATCTTTTTTTCTTGCTCTAACTGATGTCATGCCCTGTGGCCTAATGGATAAGGTATTGGCCTCCTAATCTAGGGATTGTGGGTTCTATTCCCATCTGGGGAAGAAGTGTACACCTCTGCTACTCTTGCTATTGGAGCACTAAAGTGTCAGTTCCATATGCGGAAATATCAGCAACATACCATGAAACTCCTCAAACAGAATCTTCCTTTCCTGCTTGTGCAGAATATAGAGTTACAAGAATTCATGCATTCTGCAAGTCAAGTAACGAAGCACCCCTTACAATGTGGTTTTGACTCCCTAGAAGCGTCTTGCAGGGCAGCAGTTGCTGGATGATGTTCATCGTGCATACAGCTGCAGTCATTACAGATGGGTTCTCCTGCCGTCAGGCGGGTCCTCGGTCGGCCGAATTCCAAAGTCCTGGTCCGGCGTCAGTTGTCGCCTTCTTCCCTGACGTAAGTGCGACAGGGGTATATAAGACATGGCCAATGCCATTTTCTTCAGTCTTTTTTGCCGCGCGGTGCCCAAAGCAGAAACAGTTCGCAAGTGCCAGTCGGCCAGCTCCTGAAATTACGAAAATTTGGAAACCGAAGTCTTCTTTAAAGCTAAGTACCCCGTTGGGGAAACTTTTCTTGCCTCAGACCGATGTCAGACAAAGTTAACAAATGTCCTTCAAGGATGCATCTGCAGTCTTTACAAATGGGTTGTCCAGTCATCAGGCAGCCCCCTTCGATCGGCCGGATTCCAAAGTCTGGGTCTGGCTTCGGCTGGTGTCGCACTTCACCCGACGTCATTGCGGCAGTTTTTCGGGTATAAAGGCATCAGCCGACGCCATTTTCCCCAGTCTTTCTTGCCGCGTGGCGCCCGAAGCAGAAGCTGTTCGCAAGTGCCGGTCTGTCAGATCCAGAGATTACTACTACCGAATACTTCTTCGAAGACTTCTATAAAGCTAAGTACCCCGTTGGGGACTCTTTCTTGCCTCAGCCGATGTCAGAGAAAGTTAATAACTGTTTATCTTGTGGGAAACAAATACCTCATAAAGATTTCCACTCCTATTGCATACATTGTTTAGGCCCAGACCACGACGTAGCAGCTTGTCTAGCCTGTTCTTTTAACCGATGGACGCTTAGACGTCGGTCGGACTTTGCTGAACAGATATTCGGCTCTGATTTTGCCTACATTATGCCGTCGGATCCTCCGACTACGCAAATTACTAAAAAACGCAAAGAAAAGGACTGACACTCGCGGTCCGCGGTTTCGGCCGAAACCGCGGTTAAGCAAGCCACGAGTCTCGGTTTCGGCCGAAACCGAGCAAGCGGTTCTTTCTTCAGCCGATAACTTACCTTCCACCGAGGCCTCTTCTAGCCTGGTAGAGACTGCCTCTGAAATCCAACCTTCTTTTGCGGTTTCACAGGATTTATCAGACACCATTCCCCTGGGTGTTTCAACCCCTGCACGTGGAGCTGCTAGGCCTCCTCCAGCTATGTCTATTAAGGCCTTTGCCAGGGCTAAAGCAGCCAAAACAACAAAACCTGTGCCTCCCAAGCCCCCTTCTCACAGGCCCAGCACCAGCTCCCACATGCTTTCTTTGGCTGAGGATCTCATATCTTTAATCCGTGGAGCCCAGCCTCATCCTGACAGGGCCTCTCTCCCTCCTCCAGAAAAGAGACCTAGAGCAGAGCCCCCTGAGCCAGTATCCGCAGATGATTCTTCTGATGACTCGGAACATACAGACCCTCCTGAGGCTTCTTATTCCCCTTATGAAGATTCTGATGCTGAGGAGTCCATCCCTTCAGCCTCTCCTCCTGAGGAATTTTCCTTTGGGGAAAACTTGCATGGTATGAGGGAACAATTTCAGTGGCAGGGCCAAGATTTCACAGACTCTAGAAAGAGGCTTAGGACCTTTCTACATTTGCCACAACATAGACCTTTAGCTATACCTCCAGTTTTTTCTGTTGATGATGCATTTAATGATGCTTGCACTGCTCCTGATTCTTTACCTCCGGCTCCTGTTAAGCCCGATAGGTACTACAGGGTCCCGGACACTCATCACCATTTCTATAAGGCTCCTGTTGCAGATCCAGAGACTATATCCCAGGGCCCTAAAGCTCTAGCAGCTACTTCTTCTAAAAACCCCCTCCCCTCTGAAAGGGAATCCAGGTCCTTAGAGAGATGGGGTAAAAAAGTTTACACCTCTGCTACTTTGTCAGCTAGAGCTTTGAACTGCCAATTTCATATGATTCAATATCAAGAGTTTATGCTTGACCAGTTGACTAAAGCTGTCCTCTGAAGAATCTTTAGATAAAAAGTATGTTCAGGAAATGGTACATAACATACAGCAGGTTAGTAACCATTCTTTAAAATGTGGCTATGATGCACTGGAGGCTTCCTTTAGATCAGCCATGACTGGCACAGTTATTAGGAGGCATGCATGGTTGAAAGAACAGGCATTACCAGACCATGTCAAATCAAAGCTTTTGGATGCACCTATGGACAAGGTCAATTTATTTGGTTCCCCTGCACAGCAGGTACTAAAGATGGAAGAGAAAGCAAAATCTGTGCAAACAGTGAAAGATTTCCTACAAGTTCAACCTCCAAGGTTTAGCAGGAACTGGCCCTCCAAGAACTGGTCCTTTCCGGAATCCTCTAAGCCACAAAGAGGCAGGAATAGGTGCACTAGAGGCAGAAACCAATCCAGGGGTGCCTACAGGGGTCGCCAATGGCATGGTAACCAACGAGGCACGGATACAGCCACCACCACTACAACAACTCAATCTCAGTGACTTGGCGGTGGTACCGCCTACCAGGGAACAACTACAAGCACCCTTGGGCGGAAAGCTAACATTATTTTCAAGAAACTGGCACTGCATTACAAGAGAAAAATGGATTTTGCAAACTATAGACCAAGGTTGCAGGTTCCATTTCCATACTCTACCAGGAAAGAGAGGAATGCCAAACCTACCACCTACTCAAGACAGAAGCTCTACAACAAATATCTCAATTATTAAAAATGAGAGCTGTGGAAAAGGTACAATCTATGGAACAGGGAAAGGGATTCTACTCAAGACTCTTCCTGGTACCAAGGAAAGAAAACAAATGGAGGCCTATTCTAGACCTGTCCGCCTTAAACACATTCCTCATTGTTCCCAAATTCAAAATGCTGACCCTACAGCAGCTTCTGTCTTGTCTTGCTGGGCAAGGAGTCTTGGCTGGTAACTCTAGATCTCAAGGAGGCATACCTGCACGTCCCCATAAGACCAATTTGCAGAAGATACCTCAGATTTCTTGCAGGATCAGAGCATTATCAATTCTCAGCATTGCCTTTTGGCTTATCTACTGCGCCCAGAGTGTTCACGAAATGCCTGGCATCAGTTATAGCTCATTGCAGACTTCAGGGGATTCAAATCTATCCCTACCTGGACGACTGCCTGATACAAGTGGACAACAAAAACAAACTAGCAGAAGACTTACAAAGAGTCATCTACCTGCTGCAAGCCCTGGGATATACAGTCAATACAGAAAAGTCAAGGCTGATTCCATCCCAAAGAATAACCTTTCTGGGTGCAGAACTGGACACATCAAAACAAATGGCATTCCTAACTGCAGAAAAGAAAGAACAACTTCCTCTCTACTTCTTGGCATTAACAAAGCAGAACCATCTGACTGCAAGAAAAGTGTTACAAGCTCTAGGCTTCATGGCATCCTGCATAATACTGGTCCCTCATGCCAGGCTGCATATGAGAAAGCTACAGTGGTACCTAAAGAATTTGTGGTCCCAGCACAAGCACAGCCTAGAAACCAAAATTCCAATGATCCCATGCCTGAAACAGGAGTTCCTATGGTGGGCTCAGGCCTGCCAGTCAAACACAGGATTGCCCTTCTGCAAAAGTCAACCGAGACAAACCATCACGACAGATGCCTCAAACCTCGGATGGGGGGGCACACATGCTGGGCAAGTGCATTCAAGGCCTATGGACTCAAGAACAGCTACATCTGCACATAAATCTAAAAGAAATGATGGCAGTGAAATTGGCAATCCAGGCATTCAGACCCCCTCTCCAAGAAGGCCAGTTGGTAAGAACAGACAACACCACAGTTATGTGGTACATCAACAAACAGGGAGGCACACACTCATACCCTCTATGCCGGCTGACACTCTACCTATGGGATGTGGCTCTGAGCTGCAACATTCAGTTACAGGCAATTTATGTACCAGGGAAGGAAAATTTTCTAGCAGACATATTAAGCAGAACTACAACAGATGCACACGAATGGATGCTGCATCCGGACATCTTCAAAACCATCACAAGAAAATGGGGATTACCACAAATAGACTTGTTTCCATCCCCATTCAATCACCAGTTGAAGAAATTCTGCACAAGGACTTACCACCCACTTGCTTGGAAGGTGGACTCCCTTTCTTTCAGTTGGAAAAGCCTGACAGCATATGCATTCCCACCACTTCCTTTGATGCACAAGGTGCTTCTGAAGATCAAAGAGGAACGTCCGAGGATCATTCTGATAGCTCCAAACTGGCCAAGACAGCATTGGTACCCACTTCTGAGGAGCATGTCCAGGGAACAAATATGGACGCTGCCCCTGATTCCTTTACTGCTAACACAGAACTACAGCATCCTGCATCCAAGTCTAAAAACTCTGCAGTTAACTGCCTGGAACATTACATAACAGCAATTAACCCGAATTTATCCCAAAGGGTTAAAGACATAATACTGGAGGCTCGTAGACCTTCCACAAGAAAGAATTATGCAGCAAAATGGAAAAGATATCTCATTTGGGGTACTGCAAAGGGGCAAGATGTGACACTGGTGAACATAGCCAACATCCTGGAGTACTTGGCAGAGCTCTACCATACAGGCCTGTCCTATTCTTCCATCAAGATACATGCATCAGCTATTTCAGCAGAATACAACTTGGATCCTCCTGTCTTCTCGCATCCTCTGCTCAGACAGTTTCTGAGAGGAATTAAAAATGTAAAAACTCCCAGGAAACCTCCATTGCCAACATGGGACTTGAATTTTGTACTGGAAAAGCTGACTCTTCCGCCTTTCGAACCAGCAGCAACAGCAGAATTACAATACTTATCCTGGAAAACTGCCTTCCTGCTAGCAATAATTTCAGCAAGAAGGGTTTCTGGACTGCAGGCTTTAATGGCAGTGCAACCCTTCCTGATCTTCCATCAAGACAGTGTCCATGAGAACAAATCCTACATTTATGCCTAAGGTGGTATCCAGAGTTTCTTTAAATCAGGCTATCCACCTCCCTACATTCTTCCCCAACCCACAGAACAGGGGAGAAAGGCTCTTACATACCTTGGATGTACACATACAATTATGCTACTATCTGGACAGAACAAAAAACAATAGAAAGACTGACCAGCTTCTGGTAGCATATGCAACAGGGAAGGAAGGGAAACCAATTTCTAAACAGACAATCTCCAAATGGATAGGAAATTGCATCAGATTTTGTTACTCCTACCATGGGAAGAAAACTCCAGAGAACATCAGGCCTCACTCCACAAGGGCTACAGCCACTACCACAGCTTTCTTACGAGGAGTGGCTACCAAGGACATTATAGAGGCTGCTACTTGGACCTCCGTGCATACATTTGCCAAGCATTATAACTTACCTCTATACTCTAGATCCCGTGCTGGTTTTGCCACTGCTGTTTTGCAAGGGATCCTAACTAAACCATAATCTTTTCTCTTTACCTCCTCCCCTAGTTTAGCTATGGTATTCTACCCATTTGTAAAGACTGCAGATGCATCCTTGAAGGACATAGTACAGTTTTGTACCTACCATAAATGTAGATGTCCGAGAGGAATGCATCTGCAGTCAGGATTACCCACCCTCCTTCCCCTCTGAGGAACTCCTAGGGTATTTACCAATCTTCAGCTAGCTTGGGGGGGGGGATCTATTATGGTGTATTTGTTTGTATATATGTACATACATGCTTATTTTGTGTGTTTGCTCTTTACTATTTGGAAACTTTGCCATTTATCCAAATTTAGCCTTCCAAGAGGGCACCTGGCATCTGGGGCAAGAAACACTGAGGAAAATGGCGTCGGCTGATGCCTTTATACCCGAAAAACTGCCGCAATGACGGGTGAAGTGCGACACCAGCCGAAGCCAGACCCAGACTTTGGAATCCGGCCGACCGAAGGGCTGCCTGACGACAGGACAACGCATTTGTAAAGACTGCAGATGCATTCCTCTCGGACATCTACATTTATGGTAGGTACAAAACTGTACTTTGTATTTCTTGTGGGAAGCAAATACCGCATAAGGATTTCCATTACCTCTGTATTCCTTGTTTAGGCCCAGACCACTATGTCTCGGGCTGTCGCTTTTGTGCTACCTTTAATTAAACGCACTTTTAAGCGTCGGGCGGAGTTCGCCCAGCACTTTTTTGGTAAAGCTTTTAACTACAAAATGTCGTCGGAGAGTCAGACTACCATTTTGTCCAAAAAAACGCAAGGACAAAGACCGACACGCGAGGCCCGCGGTTTCCACCGACACCATGCCAAAACCGGCTACACGTGGTCCGGTTCTCATTGAGGCACCTATGCAGCCCCTGACTACCGACGACACTTCTCTGGCGGTGTCCTCTGTAACCGAGACCACAGGTTCCTCGGCCCACACCCTGACTACAGCTACTGAAACCACTGTGAGTGTTGAGCCTCTTAATGTGGACAGGTCTGCTTCCACCCATGGTGTCGTCAGACCTTCCTTTTCCATCAAGGCCTTTAAGCCTAAATCAGCCATGCACTCCCAGAGGCCTGTTGCACAGGGCCCATCTCCAGGCCCCATGCCATGCAGATGCTCAAAATGGCTGAGGATTTAATTACTCTTATCAGGGGGTTCCCAGTCCCCACCGGACAAGAGACCCAGAGTGGAGGAAGAATCTCCCTCTTCTGACCAGGGCTCCATTATCTCAGAACATTCTGATGAAGAGGAGCATTCCTACTCCCCTTTTGAAGATTCTGATGCAGAACAGTCCATTCCTTCTGTATCCCCCCCAGAGGATTTCTCATTTGGGGAAACCTTGCATACCTTGAGGGAACACTTCCATTGGGAAGGCCAGGACTTTTCAGATTCAAAGAAAAGGCTTAGGGAATTTCTTTTGCTACCTCAGCACAGACCTCTGGCGATACCTCCTGTCTTGGACATACTTGATGTTTATTTGGAGGCTTGCCTTAATCCGGATTCCCTGCCTCCAGCCCCAGTCAAGCCTGATGGGTACTACAGAGTTCCTAACTCACACCAATTTTTTTTTACAAAAGCCATAATGCTGACCCAGAAACCATCTCTCAGGGCCCCAAGGGAATGAAGGCCTCTACTGCTAAGAATCCATTAAATCCATTACCTTCCGAAAGAGTCTAGATCCTTAGAAAGGTGGGGAAAAAAGGTATATACCTCTGCCACTCTAGCCATGAGGGCCTTAAATTGTCAGTTCCATATGCTTAAATATCAGCAGTTTCTGTTATCACAATTAATGAATAAAATGTCACAACCTGAACAACCAGATCTGAAGGAGTTGCAGGATATATGATGCATCGTGCAGAGCAAGTGGGTAAGCACACCTTACAATGTGGTTATGATGCTCTAGAGGCCTCAAGTAGAGCTGCAGTTACAGGATCAGTCATTTGTAGACATGCCTGGCTTAGGGAACAAAACCCTGCCTGATCATGCCAAAACTAAATTACTAGATGCTCCTTTACAAAAGGATGTATTATTTGGTACTAATGCTGAGGAAATA
Source organism: Protopterus annectens (assembly GCF_019279795.1). NCBI lineage: Eukaryota > Metazoa > Chordata > Ceratodontiformes > Protopteridae > Protopterus > Protopterus annectens. The sequence goes on from NC_056729.1 coordinate 566,411,054, forward strand.
CTAAGGAAAATGGAAGAAAAAGCTAAATCTATGCAAACTGTTACGGCTTTTCTACAGGTACAACCACCACGTTTTAGTAGAAATTGACCTTCAAAAAACTGGTCCTTTCCAGCCACGGACAAGCCCCAAAGAGGTAGATACAGACGCGCAAGGGGCAGAGGACAATCTCAAGGATCATATAGAGGCAGACAATGGCAACCTCCAGCATCAAGAGGTGGCGAAGACAGTGCACAGCAATACAGAAAACAAACCCAATGACTTTCCCCTTTGCATGCCAAACAAGGCTCAAGTGGCAGCACCCTTGGGAGGAAAGCTGGCATTATTTTCAAAAAATTGGCATATTGTCACAAACGACAAATGGATCCTGGACATTATAAACAGAGGCTACAGATTTCATTTTCGCACTCTTCCAAAAATGAGAGGCATGCCGAACCTGCCACACAATCAAAGGGCAGAGGCTCAAATACAAATTTCAAAGCTCATGGACATGTAAGCTATTCAAGAGGTACCTACTCACGAACAAGGTTAAGGTTTTTATTCCAGACTATTCCTAGTACCAAAGAAGGGAACCGATTGGAGACGCATTTTGGACTTATCCATCCTAAACACATTTCTATTCATACCAAAATTCAAGATGCTCACCTTACAGCAGCTTCTTCCCATGCTGGGCAAGGGGTCTTGGCTGGTAACATTGGACCTCAAGGAGGCATACCTGCATGTCCCAATCAGACAAAGCTGCAGAAGATACCTCAGATTTCTTGCAGGTTCAATCCACTATAAATTCTCTGCATTGCTTTTTGGCGTATCTACTGCGCCCAGAGTATTCACGAAATGCCTGGCATCAGTTATTGCCTACTGCAGACTTCAAGGGATACAAATATACCCTTATTTGGACGACTGCTTGATCCAAGTGGATAGCAAACTCATACTTCTGGAGCATCTTTCTTATGTAAGTTATTGAATTCTGTGGGATACACAGTCAACAAAGAGAAATCCAGGCTAACACCATCTCAGAAAATAATTTTCCCGGGTGCCAACTTGGACACAAACACCCAGATGGCCTATCTTATGCCAGAAAAACAGGGGCAACTAACTCAGTACTTCAAGATACTCGCAAATTGTACCAGGCTAACTGCAAGGAAAATCCTGCAGGCTCTGGGATTCATGGCATCTTGCATTCTTCTAATCCCATGTGCAAAGTTGCATATGAGGAAACTTCAGTGGTACCTAAAAAACCTATGGTCTCAATACAGCCACAGTTTGGAAACGATAATACCAATAATCCCATGTTTGCAAAAGGAATTTCTATGGTGGGCTCAAGCATGCCAAATAAATGCAGGTCTACCATTCTGCAAACCTCAAGCAAATCGTCATCACAACAGACGCCTCAGACTACGCCTGGGCTGCACACATGACAGACAGGTGCTTTCAGGGCAAATGGTCCCAAAAGGAAAAGCACCTTCACATCAATCAAAAGGAAATGCTAGCAGTGATAAATACAATTACAGCTTTCAAGTACCTCCTGCATCCAGGGCAATTGAGAACAGACAACACCACAGTAATGTGGTACATAAACAAACGAACACATTCGTACCCCCTGTGCAGGCTGGCCATGTCACTTTGGAACAGGGCTCTGGAATGGCAAATCGAGCTTCAAGCACAGTACATGCCAGGTATGGAAAACACGCTGGCAGACAATCTAAGCAGAATTATGACAGACCCTCACGAATGGAAGTTGCATCCTCAAGTGTTTACAAAGATAATCAAAGCATGAGGAAGGCCAGACATAGATCTCTTTGCCTCCCACAAAAATCACCAATTGACAAAATTCTGCTCAAGGACATTTCATCCAAAGGCCTGGAGAGTGGACGCCTTTTCTTTCAGTTGGGCAGCACGGACAGTTTACGCCTTCCCACCTTTGCCTCTGCTGCCCAAGGTGCTCTTGAAAGCAAGAGCAGACAGACCGAAGATGATACTGATCGCTCCAGACTGGCCAAGACAACACTGGTACCCACTCCTGAGGAGCCTAACACATTCTCCTCCCTGGACCCTACCTCTAATGCCTCTTCTTCTGACTCAGCACAGCTACAAAACTCTTCAGTCAGCTGAAAACTCAATCTGGCTGCATGGAAAATTCCTTAACACCACAACAGACCCTACTCTCCAAGTAGGTACAGGATGTCATTTTGGATGCCCGAAGGCTGTCTACTAGAAAAGCTTACTCCGCAAAATGGAAGCGGTTTTGCGCTTGGAATGAGAAAAAGGACCAGGATCCTAGAAAACTGAATTTGCCTCAGATATTACAGTATCTAACTGAGCTGCTAAATAGTGGACTTTCATTCTCCTCCATCAAAATCCATGCCTCAGCCATTTCTGCAGAATACAACACTGATCCACTCTTATTCTCTCACCCACTCTTAAGACAGTTCCTCAGAGGGGTTAAGAATATAAGACCTCCAAGGAAACAACCAATCCCAGCCTGGGATCTTAATTACATTCTAGAAAAATTAACATTGCCTCCTTTTGAACCAGCTGCCTCAACAGATTTGCAGTATTTGTCCTGGAAAATAGCTTTCCTTCTGGCTATTACCTCAGCTCGTAGGGTCTCAGAATTACAAGCCCTCATGGCTGTGCAGCCCTTTCTCATCTTCCATCAGGACAGGGTCTCCCTACGAACCAACCCGTCATTTATGCCTAAGGTAGTATTCAGGGTAGCTTTAAATCAGGCCATACACTTACCTACCTTTTACCCCAATCCTCAAAACAAAGGGCTAGGGCTGCTACATTCCTTGGACATCCATATACTGCTGCGTTACTATTTGGACAGAAGAAAGCTGTTCAGGAAATCAGAAAAACTCTGTGTCCTATGCTGTAGGAGCTCAAGGGAAGCCAATTTCCAAACAGACTATTTCAAAATGGATAGGCCACTGCATACGTTTTTGTTACTCCTTTCATGGTAGATCTGTGCCTGCAGGCATCAGATCCCACTCCACAAGGGCCACAGCTATCTCTGCAGCCTTCCTCAGAGGAGTTCCTACCAAAGATATTTTGGAGGCAGCCACTTGGAGTTCAGTGCATACCTTCACTAAACACTACCACCTACCTTTATACTCCAAAACAAAAGCAGGCTTTGCCACTGCTGTGTTGCAGGGCATTCTGGCTCCTCCTAATTCCACCTAGTGCCTACCACCCTGTGCGTAGCTTTGGGATTCTACCCATCTGTAATGACTGCAGCTGTATGCACGATGAACATAGTACAGTTTTGTACCTACCATAACTGTAGATGTTCGAGTGCTAATACAGCTGCAGTCCAGGTTTCCCTCCCTCCTTCCCCTCTTGGTACAGGCCTAGTGGCTAAACTCCTCCTCATACAACCTGTTGGGTTATCCTTCTATGGTGTATTTGCTTGCAACTACTGAATTTTGATTATATTGCATTGCATGACTATACATAGATATATAAATTATGTATTGCCTTCCTTCTGGGGGCACCTGACATCTGGGGCAAGAAAGACTGAAGAAAATGGCGTCGGCTGTGTCTTATATACTCCTGTCGCACTGACGTCAGGGAAGAAGGCGACAGCAACCAATGCCGGACCTAGACTTTGGAATTCGGCCGACCGAGGACCCGCCTGACTGCAGGAGAACCCATCTGTAATGACTGTAGCTCTATTAACACTCTAACATCTACATTTATGGTAGGTACAAAACTGTACTTTGTGTACCTACCATAAATGTAGATGTTAGTGTATTCACTCTTGCAGTCCAGGTTACCCACCACCCCCCTTTTCCTTGCTAGGTCCTATCTGCACTTCTCTATCCTATGCAACCTATTTGGTGTATTTGCTTGTAGATGAAGGAAATTTTATTTTTGTGCTTGCATTTTTATTGGCATATTTTTCAGCCTACCATTTTGACATCTGGGGCAAGAGAACTGAAGAAAAAATGGCTTCTGCTTCTTCTTTTATACTCCTGGCGCACTGACGTCAAGGAAGAGGCGACAGCAACCGACACCGGACCTAGACTTTGGAATTCTGGCCGACTGAGGGTAACCTGCCAGCAAGATAACCCAAGAGTAATGACTGCAACAGTGAATACACTCTAACATCTACATTTATGGTAGGTACACAACTGTACTTTACTCATTGAGGTGCTCTTGCAGCCCCTGATACCCGCTATTTCTGATTCGCAGGCCTCTACTGAGACCCATTCGGAGTCCGGTATGCCGTGAGATGCTTCACATATGATGGAACCCGTGGATGTCTCTACTTTGGATGGGTCCGGTGCCACTGAGCAGGCACTGGCTTCTGAGGGTGTTTTCAGGCCTACAGACTTGCATATTATACAGACTCCAGCTTCAGTGCTAAGGCCTAAATGTCGATCTATGTCTAAAAAAGACGCCGCCCAGGCCACATTTTCAGGCCCCTATGCCTAAAAAAACAAATGGTCAAAATGACTGAAGATTTAATTACTGTAATAAGGGGTAGTCAAACCCCCCCCCCCTTCCTCCAAGAGGCCTAGGATTGAATTTGACTATGAATCTTCTGAACAGGACTCTGTTTCTTCTGACTCTTCTAATGATCTGGATTTGTCCATACCTACTTATGAGGACTCTGATGCAGAGGATTCCATTCCCTCTGCTTCTCCGCCTGAGGATTTCTCTTTTGTGGAAACTTTACATACTTTAAGGGAGCGTTTCCACTGGGAAAGTCAGGATTTCTCTGAATCCAAAAAGAGGCTTAGGGATTTCCTCCTCCTAAAGCATAATATCTCCTGTACTAAATTGTTTTGTTTTCGGAATCCATTATGGTCCCTGATTCCTTGCCTCCAGCCCCTAGCAAACCAGATAGGTACTGCAGGGTTCCGGAGTCCCACAAATTCCTTTTCAAAAATCCTGTTGCTGACCCTGAAACTATTTCTCAGGGGCCCAAGGGCATTTAAGGCTTCTACTGCTAAAAATCCTACACCTTCTGATAGGGACTCCAGGGCGCTGAATAGATGGGGTTAAAAGGTTTATACTTCTGCAATCTTAGCAATCAGGACTTTAAACTGTCAATTTCATATGCTAAAATATCAACAGCATATCATGGGACTGCTTAAACAGAAAATTGTTGATTTCTTACTGTGGAGAGTAAGAATTTGCAGGATTTATTCCATTCAGCCGAACAAGAAGTTGGCAAACCTACTTTGCAATGTGGTTTTGATTCTTTAGAGGCCTCTTGTAGGGCTACTCTTACTGGGTCTGTGCTTAGAAGGCATGCTCGGCTTAAGGAGCAGTCTGTCTGATGTTAAAGCAAAACTTTTAGATGCCTCCTTTATAGCAGGCTTGCTTATTTGGTAAGGCTGAAGAAGTTCTAAAAAAGATGGAAGATGAAGCTAAATCTATGCAAACTGGAAAGATTTTTTACAAGTGCAACCTCCTAGATTTAGTAGGCATTGGCCTACTAAGAATTGGTCCTTTCCAGCTCCATCCAGAGCCACTACGGCCAAACCCAGACATTCCAAAACCACCAGATTTAAGTCCCAAGGGACTTTCAGAACTAAACAATGGGGTGCTTCATTTCCAAATCTGGCAACAAGGCTCCACCCTGTGGTAAACAGTCTCAATGACTTCCCTTTGAAGTTACCAAGCACGTACCTCTTAGCCACCCCTTTGGGGGGCAAACTGGCTCTTCATTTAAGAAACTTGCAACTTATAAGCCAGGACAAATGAGTTTTAAAGAGTGTCCCAAGGATACAGATTTCATTTCTACATGCTGCCAAGTCCAAACGGCTGGCCAGACCTGCCCCCAAATCAGTGAGCAGAGGCTCAGAAACAAGTACATTCCCTCCTAAACATGGGGGCTATTCAATTAGTACCAGAAGAGGTAAAGGGACAAGGTTTTCTATTCCAGACTTTTCCTGGTACTCCAAAACAAATCATGGCATCCAATTCTGGCCCTCTCTACTCTAAACACCTTTCTGGACATTCCAAAATGCAAGATGCTGACTTTTCACCACTTACTACCTATGCTAAGTAAGGATGCCTGGTTTGCAACTCTCGACTTGAGGCTTATCTGCATATCCCAATCAGGGAATCTTGCAGAATATTCCTATGCTTCAAAGCAGGCTGCATGCATTATCAGTTCTCTGCACTGCCCTTTGGCTTGTCTACTGCGCCCAGGGTATTCACAAAGTGCCTGGCTTCAGTAATTGCATTTTGCAGGCAAATAAATATTCAAATATATCCATACCTGGACGATTGTCTAATTCAGGCAGAAAACCAGGCCATTCTTCTAAAACATCTGGTGTTTGTATAAAGAGTGCTAACATGTCTAGGGTACACCATAAACGAAAAGAAGTTGCAACTGGTACCCTCTCAAAAAAAATTGCATTCCTGGGTGCGAGCATGAATACAACTGCCCAGATGGATTTCCTTATGCCAGAAAAGCAAATTCATTTGGTGACTTACTTCAAACAGGTGGCCACAAAAACCCTGCAATCTAGAAGGCAAATACTGTAAGCCATGGGGTTCATGGCCTCCTGCATTCTTCTAGTTCCATATGCAAGACTGCATATGAGAACCTCAGTGGTACCTAAAAAGTTTATGGAGTCAACATTGTCACATCCTGTTAACAGTGATTTCTATCTTACCTTGCCTGTGCCTAGAGTTCCTATGGTGGGCAGAGGCCTGACACCAAAACAAGGGACTGCCATTTACACCACTCCCTGCCACCCATACCCTAACTACAGATGCATCAGACTATGCATGGGGGGCTCGTTTGGCAGGGAAGTGCATTCAGGGCAAATGGAGCCCAAATTAAATGCACCTTCATATCAATCAAAAAGAAATGCTAGCTGTACAGAATGCACTGACAGCTTTCAAGGACGACCTTCATCCAGAACGGTTACTGATCAAGACACGGACAACACCACGGTTATGTGGTACATAAACAAGCAGGGGGTACAAATTCCTACACCCTCTGCAAGACTAGACATGGCATTGTGGAAGACTGCCTTGAGCTACCAAGTACAACTACGAGCTCAATTCCTGCCAGGAAAGCTGAATTTTCTGGCAGACGAACTAAGCAGAAATCTCATGGACCCACACAAATGGAAACTGGAACCACGGATTTTCAACATGTTGACACGCAGTTGGGAGAGCCCAGACACAGATCTTTTTGCTTCACCCCAGAACTACCAGTTGGACAAATTTTGCACAAGAACTCATCACAAAAGAGCCTGGAACGTGGATGCTCTGTCCTTCATCTGGAAAAACCTATCAGTCCATGCCTTTCCCCCCTCTGCCTCTGCTCTCCAAAGCTCTACTAAAAGTCGAACAGGAAAAACCAAGGATGATTTTGATTGCTCTAGACTGGCATCGCCAACACTGGTACCCACTCCTGCGCAATGTTACACATTTCACCATGGCACCTGCCTCAGACACCTTCCTTACTGTCTCAGCAGGAGAACCAAGTTCTGCACCCTCAGCTACAAACATTGAATCTTGCAGCTCGACTAATCACTTAAATTCCCCCTTTGTAGCCCTCAGCAAACCTGTGATGGATGTCATTTTGGAGGCGAGAAGACATAGTACTAGAAAATCTTATGCTGACCAATGGAAACAATTCTGTGCCTGGAATCATTCTCAAGGTACGAGCACAGCTGTGCCCAATTTACCTCAGATTTTGCAATACTTAACTGAGATGCTTCACAAGGGCCTGTCTTTTCTTCGATAAAAATCCATGCCTCAGTCATTTCAGCTCATTACAACACAGAACCCCCCCTTCTCTTAACCGCTGCTAAAGCAGCATCTGAGGGGCCAAAAACTTGAGAACACCCAGAAGTGCCTCAACCCCTGCCTGGGACCTTCACTTTGTATTGGAGAAACTCACTCTGCCTTCCTTCGAGCCAGCTGCTGACGCACGCTTAAAACTGAATTCCTGGAAAACTGCTTTCCTTTTAGCAATTACTTCAGCTAGAGGGCTATCTGAATTACAGGCCCTTATGGCAGTGGAGCCTTTCATCATCTTTCATGCGGACAGGGTGTCCCGCAGAACCAATCCATCCTTCATGCCCAAGGTGGTATCCAGTGTGGCACTTAATCAGTCCATTCATTTGCCAGCCTTCTTTCCCAATCCACAGAATAAAGGGGAACGGATACTGCATTCCTTAGATGTGCACGAACAACTTAGATTTTACTTGGGCAGGACTAAACCTCAAAGGAAATCTGAACTGCTGCTGGTTGCATTTGCTGCAGAGGGGAAGGCCATTTCACAGCAAACCATTTCTAAATGGATAAGCCATTGCATTCATTTCTACTATAAGCACCATGGAAAACCTATCCCCCAGGGGATCAGACCTTTCTACCAGGGCTGCATCTACCTCTACAGCCTTTCTCAGAAGCGTCCCTGCCAGGGACATCCTAGAAGCTGCTACCTGGAGTTCTGTACATACTTTCACCAAGCATTATAATCTACCAATTTTTTCTAAATCCAGAGCTGGCTTTGCCACTGCAGTCTTGCAGGGCCTTATAGCTGGCCCTAATGCTATCTAAATTCCTTCTCCCAACCATAGCTTTGGGAACTACTCAACTGTAATGACTGCAGCAGTGAAACTCTAAGAACATAGTACAGTTGTGTGCACTTACCATAAATGTAGATGTTCGTGTATTAACTGTTGCAGTCCTGGTTTCCCTCCCTCCATCCCCCTCTTCTTCCTTTTTCCTTAGAAGGGGCATGTTGGTATTTACTTTTTTACTGGTGGGGTTCTTCCACCACAACCTGGCTCCCACTTGGGTGCTCCTGACAGATTAGGGCAAGAAAAACTGATACAATGGCATTGGCTGCCTTGCTTAATACTTCTGACGACCTGACGTTAATCCTGAAGCGACAGCAACTGACGCAGAAATACTGGGCCTCTGGTATTTGGACTGGCCGAGGGCTGTCCTGGCAGGGATATCCCAAATGTGATGACTGCAATAGTGAATACACTAGAACATGTACAGTTACAGTAACTGTACACAACTGCACTTTTTTGCTAATGCATGTCAGTTTTCTGTAATTTGATCATGTGGGGAGTATATTGTGTATGTATTTTTACTTTGACCGCACCTTTACATGAAGGAGACCCATTTCATGTCCAAGTCGGCATTTCTATTTGGAATGTTTTGCATTCCCAGTTGCATTGTCTTAGTAGATTTTGGCTGCCTGATTTAGTTTGCTGATATTTTTGTAAGCAGCTGTTGAGAGGGCAGTGTTGTCTAGGCACATTGGAGCAAGTAGGTTAGTGTTAAAGCAACTTGCAGTAACTATTTTAGAAAATATTTGCAGTAGCTTTCACATTTTACAACTTGTGGACTGTTGTATAATGCTAGATATGAAAATCTTTAACAGTTGCTTTCTTTTAAAGGTAGCAGAAACTTAACTGGATCAGAAGTACGTGTATACAGCCTGGAGCCTCTGTCTCAGTGGTTTACTGCAACTATTGTGCAAGGTGATCCAGTCAGGAAGACCGTAAAAATCAAACGTGAACAGGTAGAAAATTATTGGATCAGTATTTAAAGTCCTGTGATGTCACTGCTATTTTTCTTTTAAGTGGTGGGCTTATATTTGAAGTTTTGTTTGTTTTGCTGCATGTTTCTACTGGATTTTTATTTGCAGAAATACAGGCCAGAATGCAAGGGAAAACTAATCTGATATTGTTAATCCTCGTTCATTCCTTGCATATGGATATTGGTTCTGACCTTGGTACCCAGCCATTTTCCAAGCTCGCGTCTGCTTCAAACTCTCGAGCTAAACTCTTACCCACAGTCCCCCTCTCCCTGTTACCTCAGATTTCGTTTGCCGCGTTGCCATTTGGTCGTCTTAAGCTGCTTCGCTTCAGCTAAGTACAGTTATTTGTTTATTACTCATTTATATTACTTTTCTGTCAGAAGAGTTTGTATTTCATTGTCTCTTACCCTATTACATCTAGCGACCATATTTTCTTCAGGTTTTCCTTCTCTTTTCTCTACCTTTTTACCCCGAGGTATTCTCCCCTTACCATTGTTGGTAATCCTTTCCTTTTCTCATACCTTTGGGTATTCCTTTGTACCATTGCTGGTACCCTTTTCTGCTTTCTATTTTTGCTATCATGGCAGGTAAAGGTAGTCCAGCGTTTAAACAGTGTTATGATTGTGGACACAAACTGCCTACTTCTGATCCACACACTTTGTGTGTTTATTGTTTGGGGGCATCCCACTTATCTGTTGACCCACCCTGTACTATCTGTGAAAAGTTTTCAAATAGAACTTTGTTGGAAAGGAAAAACAAGCTGTTACTGAAGGGACTACTTAAATCTCCCTTTTCAGAGGCTGTTTCTCAGTCGGAGGCCTCAACCCCTCCTAGAGCCCATAAGGATAAATCTTTGCCTTCGTCCCCGGTTGGGGACTCCCAATCAAAACCTAAAAAGGCTAAGGTTTCAGCTCCGGAGCTCACTCGGTCAGCCCCAGTGCTTTCGGTGCCTAGACCTTCTGCACAGAGGCCTTTGGCTCCATTAGTGATCTCTGCTCCATCTTCTCCTGCAGCCTTCACTATGTCTGCACCGAGGGGCTCGTCTGTTCATACTATTACCACTATATCTGCTCCGACAGTTCAGTTGGCGCAGACCTTGACCACGTTGGCTCCAACGCCTTTGACTGCAGTTTTGTCGATTCTAGCCTCGATATTGACAACAACTTCGGCACCAATCCCTGTATCTGTGCAGACCATGACCTCTGCACCGAGGACTTTGTTGGTGCAGACACCTGTAGTCCAGTTTCTCTCAGCACCATTGATGTTCATCGTGTTTCACTGTTGCAGTCATGACTGTAGGCTTCTCCCCTGCCGGAAGGCAGCTCTCGGTCGGCCAGAATCCCAAAGTCTGGGTCCGGCGTCGGCTGTTCAACCATGCTCCCTGACGTCTGAACGCCAGGTGTACAAAGCTGACAGCCGACGCCATCTTCTCCAGTCTTTCTTGCCATGCGGTGATAGCAGTTCGCAAGTGCCGGTCGGCTGACTCCTGACGATTTTTTCTGATATACTTCGGTCCAAAGATTTTCTTCTCCACTCAAAGCTAAGTACCCCGTTGGGGAAACTTTTTTCTTGCTCCACTCCAATGTCAGAAAAAGTTAATTGTATTTCATGTGGGAAGCAAATACCTCATAAGGATTTTCATTCTTACTGTGTTCCTTGCTTAGGCCCGGACCACGACGTAGCTAGTTGTCGGTTATGTGCTAGATTCAATCAACGTACTATTAAGCAAAGGTACGATTTTGCTTTTCATTACTTCGGTAGGCGCTTGAACTGCAAAATGTCGTCTGATACAGTTCCGGCTACCGGAGTTCACAAACGTCGCAAGGATAAAGACAGGCCTCCGAGGTCCAAATCTGATAGCACACAAGCGGAGCCAGCTTCAGGTTCGGCCATCAGTGAGGCGCTTTTGCAGCCCCTGTCGTCTGCCATTTCAGAACAGACGGCCGAAATGGACTCTCATAGGAGCCAACCAGGCCTTTAAGTATTTCTATTGCAGGACCTTCGGACAATGCTCCTTCGGATGGGTCCGGAGCCACTGTGCAGGTACAGGCTTCCGAAGGGGTTTTCAGGCCTACTCAGCTTCTAATAAAGGCAAAGACTCCTTCTAAATCAAAGACTGCAACACAGGCCTCTTCTGAACCAGCTCCCAAGTCACAGAAACAGTTGCTCAAGATGGCGGAAGATTTACTTACTATGATTAGGGGTTCACATTCCCCTCCAGATAAAAGACCAAGGCAGGATGTTTATTATGATTCCTCTGATCAGGCTTCTGTTTCCTTAGTTTCTTCTTCTGACCAGGAATATTCTTTCCCTCCTTATGAGGATTCTGATGCTGAGAAATCCATTCCTTCAGCTTCTCCCCCTGATGATTTCTCTTTTGGGGAAACTTTGCATGAAATGAGGGAACATTTCCACTGGGAAGGACAGGAGTATTCGGAATCTAAGAAAATACTGAGATTTTCTTCTTCCCCAACATAGACCCCTGGCTGTTCTTCCTGTTTTGGATATTGTGGACGATGCCTTTTCGGAGGCTAACTTAACCCGTCTCTTTTCCTCCTGCTCCTGTTAAGCCTGCTAGATATTACAGGGTTCCTGATTCCCACCAGTTTTTATACAAGAACCTTTCTGCTGACCCTGAAACCATTTCTCAGGGTCCTAAGGGAGTTAAGGCCGCTTCTGCCAAAAATCCCATTCTTACTGAAAAGGATTCTCGATCCTTAGAAAGATGGGGCAAAAAGGTGTACACTTCTGCTACTTTGTCCATTAGGGCTTTAAACTGTCAGTTTCATATGCTAAAATACCAGCAATTTCTCTTGTCTGTTTTAAAACAAAAGCTTACTTCCATTTCTGCCTGTGCAGATAAGGAATTACATGACTTATTGCATGCCACTGAACAAGTTGGAAAGCATGGTTTACACTCTGGATTTTGATGCCTTGGAGGGCTCCGGCCTCTGGCACCATCATTAGAAGGCATGCATGGCTAAAGGAACAAAATTTGCTTGAACAAGTAAAGGCTAAATTATTGGATGCTCCTGTTCAGCATAATGTTTTGTTTGGATCAAAAGCTGGAGGTGATTAAAAAGATGGAGGATAAGGCGAAATCCATGCAAACAGTTAAAGATTTCTTACAAGTACAGCCACCTAGATTTAGCAGGAATTGGCCTTCAAAAAATTGGTCCTTTCCCACTTCAGACAGGCCTCAGAGGGGTAGATATAGACGCTCCAGAGGAAGGCCTCAAACACAAGCTTCTTACAGACAAAGATAGTGGACTGCTTCCACCCCTAGGGGAGGAGAGGACAGGTCACAATCTCAAAGGAAACAAACTCAATGACTCCCTCTGGGCTACAGGAGCTTCTTGCCTGGAAGCCCCTCTCGGAGGAAAACTCTCTTATCAAAATTGGACTCAAATAACCCAAGACAAGTGGGTTTTGGATGTGGTGTTAAGAGGTTACAAGTTCCATTTTCATACCTTGCCAAGGCCAAGCGGATGGCCAGACCTTCCAAAACATCAGTGGACGGAGGCCTTAAACCAGGTGGAAGCTCTTTTGGCTATGAATGCCATAGAACTGGTTCCGCTTTCAGAGATGGGAAAAGGTTTTTACTCTAGGCTCTTTCTAGTCCCAAGGAAGCAAAACTCATGGAGACCCATTCTGGATCTGTCCGTCTTGAACACCTTTCAAGAGATTCCAAAATTCAAGATGCTTAATCTACTGCAGCTACTTCTAATGCTATCCAAAGATGCATGGATGGTAACTTTGGATTTAAAGGAGGCATATTTACACATTCCCATCAGGCAGGATCGCAGAAAATACCTCAGGTTCAAGGTCGGATCGAGGCACTTTCAATTTTCTGCGCTGCCCTTTGGATTGTCTACTGCGCCCAGGGTCTTCACCAAATGCCTGGCTCCAGTAGTAGCTTACTGCAGGCTCAAGGGAATTCAAATTTACCCTTATCTGGACGATTGTCTAATTCAGGCAGACAGCAAGGGGATGTCTTACTCCAGCATCTAGAATTTGTACAGAACCTCAAGTTCCTGGGATTCTCTGTAAACATAGTCAAATTTGACACCATCACAACAGATAACTTTTCTGGGTGCTCTTCTAAACACTACAACCCAGATGGCATTTCTGACATCCGAAAAACTATTACAGCTGACTTCAACTTTCAGAATCTTGGCAACTTTAACTCAACTATCTGCAAGGAAATTCCTGCAGGCTTTGGGTTACATGGCCTCCTGCATCCTTCTCATACCATATGCAAGACTACACATGAGGAAAACAGTGGTACCTAAAAAGTGTGTGGTCTCAGCATTGCCACAGTTTAGACATACTGATCTCCGTCCTTCCTTGCCTTCAAAAGGAATTTCTTTGGTGGTCCAGGGCATGTGCTCTAAAAGGGAAACCCTTCTGTCTGCCTCCTGCCACTCAGATTCTAACCACGGATGCCTCGGATTATGCTTGGAGAGCCCATTTTCATTGCAACTGTCTGCAGGGCCTTTGGACAAAGGATCAGAAGCACCTGCATATTAATTTAAAGGAAATGTTAGCCGTTCAGAAAGCTCTATTGGCCTTCAGGAATCTTTTACAACCACGACAACTACTAATATGGACGGACAACACCACAGTTATGTGGTACATAAACAAGCAAGGGGGATCTCATTCCTACCCCCTTTGCAGACTGGCCATGGATCTATGGAACACAGCTCTAGCTTGCAATCTGGATCTTCAAGCTCAGTTTCTACCAGGGAAACAAAACTTCCTGGCAGACAGTCTGAGCAGAAACCTTTCGGATCCACACGAGTGGATGCCGGACACCAAAATATTCAGGATGATAACAGCAGTCTGGGGATGTCCTCACATAGACCTCTTTGCATCCCAGCTCAATCATCAACTACAGAATTTTTGCACCAGGATTTTCCACAGAGAAGCTTGGAAAGTGGATGCCCTGTCATTCAGTTGGAGGAACCTCTTGGGATATGCCTTTCCGCCTCTTCCTCTTCCACTGGTTTTGTGGAAGATAAAACAGGACAAGCCCAAGATGATGATCTTGCTGGCTCCAAACTGGCCTCTGCAGTTTTGGTATCCAACTCTAAAAAGCTATGCCTGGAGCCCCCTTGGGTTTTACCTCAGTCTCCAAACCTTCTGTCCCAACATCAGGGTCAGGTTCTACACTCTCATGTCAGAACTCTCAGCCTGGCGGCCTGGTTAATCAAGGGCCTTTGATTTCTTCTTTCCTACCCAAGCAGGTTATGGATGTCATTTTAGAAGCCAGACGTCCTAGCACTAGAAAATCTTATGCAGGAAAATGGAAAAGATTTTGTTCCTGGATGCAGGCTCAGTATTCTGATCCTCTTCTTCCTAACATTACTTTAACTTTACTTTACAGATCTCTTACATAAGGGTTTCTCTTTCTCTTCCATTAAGATAGATGCCTCTGCTATTTCTGCTCATTATAATAGACCCTCCCATCTTTTCCCACCAGCTCATGAGAGAGTTTCTCAGAGGAGCTAAGAATTTAAGACATCCTAGATCTCCTCCCATTCCTGCTTGGGATCTCAACTATGTTTTGGAAAAACTAACCTTGCCTCCTTTTGAGCCTGTTGCCTCTTCTGACATCAAGTTTTTATCTTGGAAGACAGCTATCCTGTTAGCCATAACCTCTGCCAGGAGAGTTTGAGTTACAAGCTTTTATGGCTGTGGAACCTTATATTATTTTTCATCAAGACAGGGTATCTTTTCTGGACTAATCCTACCTTCATGCCTAAGGTGGTTTCCAAAGTGGCTTTAAATCAAACTATCCACTTGCCAACCTTTTCCCCCACTCCTCAAAATAAAGGGGAAAAGGGTCTTACATTCCTTGGATGTACACAGACAACTACGTTTTTACCTGGACAGAACAAAGGACATCAGAAAATCGGAACAATTGTTTGTTTCTTATGCTTCAAGTTCCCAAGGTAAAGCCATTTCAAAACAGACCATTTCTAAATGGATTGCTCATGGAATCAGATTGTTATTCATGGAAAGCAAATCCCAGGGAGTATACGGACTCATTCCACGAGAGCTGCTGCCACTTCTGCGGCCTTCCTCAGGGGAGTTCCTACCAAAGACATTTTGGAAGCTGCAACTTGGAGTTCAGTGCATACTTTTTCTAAGCACTACAATCTACCTCTCTACTCTAAGTCTAGGGCAGGCTTTGCCTCTGCAGTCTTGCAGGGCCTTTTAGCCGCCCCTTCTTCTTTATGACCACCTCCCTTTCTTTCAGCCTTGGGATTCTACCTTAGTCATGACTGCAACAGTGAAACACGATGAACATAGTGCAGATGTTCATCGTGCATACAGCTGCAGTCATTACAGATGGGTTCTCCTGCCGTCAGGCAGGTCCTCGGTCCGCGAATTCCAAAGTCTTGGTCCGGTGTCGGTTGTTGTCGCCTTCTTCCCTGACGTCAGTACGACAGGGGTATATAAGACACGGCCGACGCCATTTTCTTCAGTCTTTTTTGCCGCACGGTGCTCAAAGCAGAAACTGTTCGCAAGTGCCGGTCGGCCAGCTCCTGAAATTACGAAAATTTGGAAACCGGAGTCTTCTTTAAAGCTAAGTACCTCGTTGGGGAAACTTTTCTTGCCTCAGACCGATGTCAGACAAAGTTAATTGTATTTCTTGTGGGAAGCAAATACCGCATAAGGATTTCCATTACCTCTGTATTCCTTGTTTAGGCCCAGACCACGACGTCTTGGGCTGTCGCTTTTGTGCTACCTTTAATAAATGCACTATTAAGTGTCGGGCGGAGTTAGCCCAGCACTTTTTTGGTAAAGCTTTTAACTATAAAATGTCGGAGACTCAGACTACTGTTTTGTCCAAAAAATGCAAGGACAAAGACAGACACGCGAGGCCCGCAGTCTCCACCGACAACACGCCAAGACCAGCTACACGTGGTCCGGTTCTCAGTGAGGCGCCTATGCAGCACCTGACTACCGATGACGCTTCTCTGGCGGTGTCCTCTGTACCTGAGACCGCAGGTTCCTCGGCCCACACCCTGACTACAGCTACTGAAGTCACTGCGAGTGTTGAACCTCTTAATGTGGACAGATCTACTTCCACCTATGGTGTCTTCAGACCTTCTTCCTTTTCCATCAAGGCCTTTACCAAGTCTAAATCAGCCATGCACTCCCATAGGCCTGTTGCACACGGCCCATCTACAGGCCCCATGCCTAAAAAGCAGATGCTCAAAATGGCTGAGGATTTAATTACTCTTATCAGGGGTTCCCAACCCCCACCGGACAAGAGACCCAGAGTGGAGGAAGAATCTCCCTCTTCTGACCAGGGCTCCATTATTTTAGAACATTCTGATGAAGAGGAGCATTTCTACTCCCCTTTTGAAGATTCTGATGCAGAACAGTCCATTCCTTCTGTATCCCCCCCAGAGGATTTCTCATTCGGGGAAACCTTGCATACCTTGAGGGAGCACTTCCATTGGGAAGGTCAGGATTTTTCAGATTCAAAGAAAAGGCTTAGGGAATTTCTTCTACCTCAGCACAGGCCTCTGGCGATACCTCCTGTCTTGGACATACTTGATGATGTTTATTCGGAGGCTTGCCTTGGATTCCCTGCCTCCAGGCCCAGTCAAGCCTGATAGGTACTACAGAGTTCCTAACTCACATCAATTTCTTAACAAAAGCCATAATGCTGACCCAGAAACAATTTCTCAGGGTCCCAAGGGAATGAAGGCCTCTACTGCTAAGAATCCATTACCTTCCGAAAGAGAGTCTAGATCCTTAGAAAGATGGGGAAAAAAGGTATATGCCTCGGCCACTCTAGCCATGAGGGCCTTAAATTGTCAGTTCCATATGCTTAAATATCAGCAGTTTCTGTTATCACAATTAAAGAATAAAATGTCACAACCTGAACAACCAGATCTGAAGGAGTTGCAGGATATGATGCATAGTGCAGAACAAGTGGGTAAGCACACCTTGCAATGTGGTTATGATGCTCTAGAGGCCTCAAGTTAGAGCTGCAGTTACAGGATCAGTCATTCGTAGACATGCCTGGCTTAGGGAACAAACCCTGCCTGATCATGCCAAAGCTAAATTACTAGATGCTCCTTTACAAAAGGATGTATTTGGTACTAATGCTGTGGAAATTCTAAGGAAAATGGAAGAAAAAGCTAAATCTATGCAAACTGCTAAGGCTTTTCTACAGGTACAACCACCAAGTTTTAGTAGAAATTGGCCTACAAAAAACTGGTCCTTTCTAGCCACGGACAAGCCCCAAAGAGGTAGATACAGACGTGGAAGGGGCAGAGGACAATCTCTGGGATCATAGAGGCAGACAATGGCAACCTCCAGCATCAAGAGGTGGTGAAGACAACGCACAGCAATACAGAAAACAAACCCAATGACTTTCCCCTTTGCATGCCAAACAAGGCTCAAGTGGCAGCACCCTTGGGAGGAAAGCTGGCATTATTTTCAAAAAATTGGCATATTGTCACAAAAGACAAATGGATCCTGGACATTATAAATAGAGGCTACAGATTTCATTTCCACACTCTTCCAAAAATGAGGCATGCCGAACCTGCCACACAATCAAAGGGCAGAGGCTCAAATACAAATTTCAAAGCTCATGGACATGAAAGCTATTCAAGAGGTACTTACTCACGAGCAAGGTCAAGGTTTTTATTCCAGACTATTCCTGGTACCAAGGAAGGGAACCGATTGGAGACCCATTTTGGAGTTATCCATCCTAAACACATTTCTACTAGTACCAAAATTCAAGATGCTCACCTTACAGCAGCTTCTTCCCATGCTGGGCAAGGGGTCTTGGCTGATAACATTGGACCTCAAGGAGGCATACCTGCATGTCCCCATCAGACAAAGCTGCAGAAGATACCTCAGATTTCTTGCAGGTCCAATCAACAATCAATTCTCTGCATTGCCGTTTGGCTTATCTACTGCACCCAGAGTATTCACGAAATGCCTGGCATCAGTAATTGCCTACTGCAGACTTCAAGGGATACAAATATACCCTTATTTGGACGACTGCCTGATCCAAGCGGACAGCAAGCACATACTTCTGGAGCATCTGGCTTATGTAACACAGTTATTGAATTCCCTGGGCTACACAATCAACAAAGAGAAATCCAGGCTAACACCATCTCAGAAAATAATTTTCCTGGGTGCCAACTTGGACACAAACACCCAGATGGCCTATCTTACGCCAGAAAAACAAGGGCAACTAACTCAGTACTTCAAGATACTAGCAAATTGTAGCAGGCTAACTGCAAGGAAAATCCTGCAGGCTCTGGGATTCATGGCATCTTGCATTCTTCTAATCCCATGTGCAAAGTTGCATATGAGGAAACTTCAATGGTACCTAAAAAAAACAATGGTCTCAACACAGCCACAGTTTGGAAACAATAATACCACTAATTCCATGTTTACAAAAGGAATTTCTATGGTGGGCTCAAGCATGCCAAACAAACGCAGGCCTACCATTCAGCAAGCCTCAAGCAAATTAAGTCATCACAACAGACGCCTCAGACTATGCCTGAGGGGCACCCATGACAGACAGGTGCATTCAGGGCAAATGGTCCTGAAAGGAAAAGCACCTTCACATCAATCAAAAGGAAATGCTAGCAGTGATAAATGCAATTACGGCTTTCAAGTACCTCCTGCATCCAGGGCAATTATTGATGAGAACAGACAACACCACAGTAATGTGGTACATAAACAGGGAGGAACACATTCATACCCCCTGTGCAGGCTGGCCCTGTCACTTTGGAACAAGCGTCTGGAATGGCAAATCGAGCTTCAAGCACAGTACGTGCCAGGTATGGAAAACACGCTGGCAGACAATCTAAGCAGAAATGACACACCCTCACGAATGAAAGTTGCATCCTCAAGTGTTTACAAAGATAATCCAAGCCTGGGGAAAGCCAGACATAGATCTTTGCCTCTCACAAAAATCACCAATTGACAAAGTTCTGCTCAAGGACATTTTATCCATAGGCCTGGAGAGTAGACGCCCTTTCTTTCAGTTGGGCAGCACGGACAGTTTACGCCTTTCCACTCTTCCTCTACTGACCAAGGTGCTTTTGAAAACAAGAGCAGACAGACCAAAGATGATACTGATTGCTCCAGACTGGCCAAGACAACACTGGTATCCACTCCTGAGGAGCCTAACACTTTCTCCTCCCTGGACCCTACCTCTAATGCCTCTCCTGACTCAGCACAGCTACAAAACTCTTCACAGTCAGCTGAAAACACTCAATCTGGCTGCATGGAAAATTCCTTAACACCACAACAGACCCTTCTCTCCAAGGAGGTACAGGATGTCATTTTGGAAGCCAGAAGGCCATCTACTAGAAAAGCTTACTCCGCAAAATGGAAACTGTTTTGCACTTGGAATGAGAAAAAGGATCAGGATCCTAGAAAGCTGAATTTGCCTCAGATATTACAGTATCTAACTGAGCTGCTGAACAGTGGACTGTCATTCTCCTCCATTAAAATCCATGCCTCAGCCTTTTCTGCAGAATACACTGATCCACCCTTATTCTCTCACCCACTCTTAAGACAGTTCCTCCGAGGGGCTAAGAATATAAGACCTCCAAGGAAACAACCAATCCCAGCCTGGGATCTTAATTACGTACTGGAAAAATTAACTTTGCCTCCCTTTGAACCAGCTGCCTCAACAGATTTGCAATATTTGTCATGGAAAACCGCTTTCCTTCTGGCTATTACCTCAGCTCGTAGGGTCTCGGAATTACAAGCCCTCATGGCTGTGCAGCCCTTTCTCATCTTCCATCAGGACAGGGTTTCCATACGAACCAACCCGTCATTTATGCCTAAGGTAGTATCCAGGGTAGCTTTAAATCACGCCATACACTTACCTACGTTTTACCCCAATTCTCAAAACAAAGGGGAAAGTCTGCTTCATTCCTTCGACATCCATAGACAGCTGCGTTACTATTTGGACAGAGCAAAGCCGTTCAGGAAATCAGAACAACTCCTTGTGTCCTATGCTGTAGGAGCTCAGGGTAATCCAATTTCCAAACAGACAATTTCAAAATGGATAGGCCACTGCGTACGTTTTTGTTACTCCTTTCATGGTAAATCTACAGGCATCCGATCCCACTCCACAAGGGCCACAGCTACCTCTACAGCCTTCCTCAGAGAAGTTCCTACCAAAGATATTTTGGAGGCAGCCACTTGCAGTTCGGTGCATACCTTCACTTAACACTACCACCTACCTTTATACTCCAAAACAAGAGCAGGCTTTGCCACTGCTGTGTTGCAGGGCATTCTGGCTCCTCCTAATTCCACCTAGTGCCTACCACCCTGTGCGTAGCTTTGGGATTCTACCCATCTGTAATGACTGCAGCTGTGTGCACGATGAACATAGTACAGTTTTGTACCTACCATAAATGTAGATGTTAGAGTGCTAATACAGCTGCAGTCAAGGTTTCCCTCCCTCCTTCCCCTCTTGGTACAGGCCTAGTGGCTAACTCCTCCACAAACAACCTGTTTGGGTTATCCATCTATGGTGTATTTGCTTGCAACTACTGAATTTTGATTATATTGCATTGCATGACTATACATAGATATATAAATTATGTATTGCCTTCCTTCTGGGGGCACCTGACATCTGGGGCAAGAAAGCCTGAAGAAAATGGCGTCAGCCATGTCTTGTATACCCGTGTCGCACTGACGTCAGGGAAGAAGGCGAAAACAACCGACGCCGGACCAAGACTTTGGAATTCGGCCGACCGAGGACCCGCCTGACTGCAGGAGAACCCATCTGTAATGACTGCAGCTGTATTAGCACTCTAACATCTACATTTATGGTAGGTACAAAACTGTACTTTGTGTACATCTACCATAAATGTAGATGTTTGAGTGTCTTCACTGTTGCAGTCTGGGTTTCCCTCCCTCCTGTCCCCTCTTATTTTTTCACCATTCTTCTGAGATGTATTTGCAAAGGTTATGGGACCTTTTTCATTTTGGGACTCCTGACATCTGGGGCAAGAAAAACTGGAGAAGATGGTGTCGGCTGTCAGCTTTGTACTCCTGGCGCTCTGATGTCAGGGAGCATGGCTGAACAGCCGACGCCGGACCCAGACTTTGGGATTCTGGCTGACCGAGGGCTGCCTGCTTGCAGGGGAGAACCCTACAGTCATGACTGCAACAGTGAAGACTCTCTAGCATCTACATTTATGGTAGGTGTACACAACTGTACTTTCTCGGTGCGGACTGGTGAGATGGGCACAGAGTTTGCCTCTTCTGTTGACAGGCCTGTTTCTCCCTCAGTCTCCGTGAGGTCCACTAGAAGCCTTTCCGAACATGGTGTGTTGCGTCTTGTGTATCAGGCACTCATGGCCAGAGGTATCCCACCCCCCCCAGGAAAGTTCCATCTCCAAAGACCCCTTCTTATTCTCCTCCTTCATTGCCTTTGAAGTCAATGGATATAGCACAGTCTTCCCCTTCTGCAGTTCCCTTTATGGATCTCACTAAGGATCCGCAGTTGCATTTGTGGCAGGAAAGTTTTGCTATGACCCAGGATGTCAGTTGTGACGCGCATAGTTTGCTGCTCCACAGCCATCCAGGGACTCTGGGTCGGCAGGCTGAGCCACTTAGGGGAGGGGTGACCCTTGTCCTAGACATTCACTCCTCTTCAGGTGAACCAGCCTTCCAACTGATAGAGAAGGCTTTCGCTGCTGCTGGCGATACTGGACTGTCCCTCTGCCCTCCTCTGGTACACTGGTTTCACAAGTTGTACCGAGCGGACACCGGGTGCAGGGGCCTCAGGATATATACTTTCAGGAAACCCCTTTTCTGCTGTCTTCCCCAGCTTCTGCTGAGGAAGTCCACCGGAAAAGTTTGTGCAAGAGGAAGCGCATGGACTCCACAGAGGAGTCCCTCACTATAGAGACAGATTTTGATGAGGGTGAAGGATCCCCTCGGTCACCCTCTGAGGTATCCTTTGGTGATATCCTTGAAATCGTGAAAGAGAGGTGACTGGCAGTCCTCTAATCTGACCTCTGAGGAATCTGTTCCTGCAGGCCTTTCGCGCTCGGCCCCCTACCTTCTGGTTTACTCCACCTGCCGATGAACTTGTCCGGCTTATTGTGCAGCATGCTTGGTAGGCTCCTGACTCAGTCAAAGCTATTGCCCGGAGGCCAGATAAGATTGTCCCCTCCTGCAGATCCCCATTGGTCAAAAGGTCTTCTGTGGTTGCTTTGTTGGCGGCCGCAATAAAAAAGGATCTGGCAGAAGAATAAAGCCAGACTGTCCACCCTCCTAACAGAGTCCTGGGCCCTTGTCAGGAAAGGGAAGTGCAGCTTGGCATCAGCTACCTTTACTATGAGGTCCCTGAATTATATGGCACACTTTACCAGGCTTCAAAGGGATCTGATTTCTGAGCTTTCTGAAACCTTGGCGGGTGCTGTGTCTGAGGTCCGTGACAGTGGCCTCTCAGCTGGCCACCATTGAGTCAGTATCTAACTCCTCTATGCAACTGATATCTCTCGCATCAGAAGGAGCAGCTAGAGCAGTGGGTTTAGCTGCGGTCTTGAGACTACATGCCTGGATGCGCTTGTGCAGTTTCGTGGAACCCTTTAAGGCTTCCTTTCTTTAACACTCCCATTGCGTCCTCGTTGTTTGGACCCAAAGTTAAAAGCCCACTGGCCAGATGTGAGCAGGACTGTAAAACCCTTTCTGCCGTAGGTGTCCATTATTCTTTCCCTTCATCGTGCTTTCTTCCGAAACCAAGAGAGTGGGAAGATTTGGTTCAGGAAATCTCTGGGACCTTTCCATGACACACTTGCAGAGTTTTCCCCTAGAGGCAGAGGGGGAAACTCACAGGGAAGATGCTCCTTTCAGGGCAGAGGGGATCCACGTAAGCAGGGTTCCAGGGATTCTTTCCCTGGCCAATCCTACCAGCGTTCCTGAAGAGCAGCCCAACCCCTTTCTTCTGGAGGTGGTTGGGGACATTTCTCCTTGTACCCTTCTGCCTGGCTAACCATCACCACAGCTTCTTGGGTGCAAAGGATTATAATCAGAGGTTATCATATCCCCTTCGATCTTTGTCCTGTCTCTTCAAAAAACCTTCCCGACGTTCCACCCAGTTAAAGGGAAGAAGTAGCACTAGAGATAGAAAAGTTGTTAAGAGAGTCTCATCCAAATAGTCCTTCCAGACCATATAGGATCCGTATTCTACTCAAGACTATTTTTGGTGCCAAATAAAACCGGGGACTGGAGACCAATTTTGGATCTGTGTATTGAACAAGTTTGTTAGAGTACAAAAATTCCGGATGGTCACAATATCCTCCCGCTTTTGGAAAAAGATGATTGGATGTGCTCTAGATCTTCAAAATGCGTACTACCACATAAAAGTGGACAGGCCATCAAGAAGATTTTTGCTCTTCCATGCGGGAGCCCGTCACTACCAGTGCAGAGTACTGCCCTTCAGACTCTCTACAGCCCCCAGAGTGTTCACAAAGTGCATGGCGGTTGTCACAGTTCACTTACGACTTCAAGGATTCCAGGAGTTTCCATACCTAGACGACTGGCACAATTCTACCCCCACCAGACATCCTACTGGAAAAAGCCCTGGCATACTCCCTCCTCACTGCACAAAGGCTAGGCATAACCAAAACCTGGCAAAAATCCAATCTCACCATATCTCAGGCGACAGACTGCATAGGGGTTATCTTGGGACACAAAGAACTGCAGAGCTGCTTTTCCAGAGCACAGAATTTTAAGGATAAAGCAACAACTGATTCCAATCCTTTCAAGGGAGAAATCCACGGCTCGCTCGGTTCTACAGCTGTTGGGTTCCATGGCAGCCTCCATCACCATTTTCCCCCTGGCCAGGTTTCACATAAGGCTTCTACAGTGGCTACTGCTCACCCAATGGTATCCCTTTCAGCATCCTCTTTCAGCCATGATTCGAGTAACCCACAGGTGCAAACAGGATTTTAACTTGGTGGATGACACACAATCTGTCACAATGGTCTCGCCCCTTCTCTCCCCAGCAATCCAAGGCCACAGTGACCACGGACACCACCCTGATGGGGGGGGGGGGTGACTGTCAGGGACACAGTCCAAGGCACTTGGTCCGAACTGGAGGCCCATCTGCATATAAATGTTCTAGAACTGAGGGCGGTGCTTCTGGCGTTGCAAGCATTCCACCCCCTGCTGCTGTCTGGGACAATTGCGATTTAATCAGAAAGCATGGCGGTGGTCTGGTACATCATCAAGCAAGGTGGAACCAAATTTTACCCCCTTTGTCGAGCGGCCATGAGGATATGGCAATGGGCGATTGCTACCAACCGTTTTCTTCTAGCAACGCACATTCCTGGGAGTTCCAGCGTGATAGCAGACACTCTGGTGCATTCTTCAACCTCACAAGTGGTCCCTGAATCCCTTAATAGCGGCGGAGATCTTCCAGCGCTGGGGCCGTCCATACTGTGACCTCTTTGCATCCCCGACCAACTACAAATGCAGCAACTACTTGGCCCTGATTCCCCCTCCGGGACAGTCGCCCAGGGACGCTCTAGTCCACGATTGGCCCTCTGGTCTTTACGCATTCCCACCCTTTCCCCTCATTCCCCAGTTTCTGAAGAAAGCCAGTCTAAGAGCAAGGTGATCCTCGGCACCATATTGGCCTCGACAGATTTGGTTCCCCTTCCTTTTGCCTCGCCTACTAGGTTGACCATAGATTCTCCATCCACCCCCGGAGTTGGTCTCACATCCATAGAACCTGATTCATCCCAACTTGAACAGCCTGAAGCTCACGGCTTGGCTACTGCAGTTTCCTTAACTGCCAGGCAGAGTGATCTTAGTTTCATAGGTTCATACTAGGCTATCTGCCCTAGGGCATTTATAAGCCTATCCAGAATGTGTTTGGCTTTCGCCACCCATTTTAAATTTATTTTGTTATGCCCTTTTTCGAGGTTAGTATACTGTGCCTCTAACAGTGACAAGTGATACCCGGGGTAAACCTACGATCTCCCATCCACTCATCAAGATTCCTCTTGAAGAGAGTCAATGAGGGACTCTGCCTAACCTGGACTGGGATTTTATTCCAGAGTGAAGGGAGCCTCTGGGTTATGAATCTGTCCCTCCAGCATGTCCTATTTATTTCAGTGCTGAGGTTCAAGTCTCTCGAGGGCGTAGCTCGATGGGATTTGGAATTTCTGAGGTGCAGCATGTCCATTAATTCCGGGTTGGACATGGCTTTATACGTCAGGCACAGATTGCCTCTGAACAGGCGGTATGCCACTGAGTAGAGCTGGAGTTTCTTTAACTGGGCAGCATATGGCATCTGTTTGAGCCCTTAGATCCTCTTGGTGAGGTACTTTTGGGGTCTTTCCAGTTGCTGCAGGTGTCTGGTAAGGTACATCCCAAAAGGGACATTTACTCATCCCTCATCAGGCCCAGTACAAGAGGCACGATGACCTCCCCTGATCTAGATGCGAAATCCCTTCATGATTAGGTGGGCTATATAAAATGTTTTTCTAACCACTTTGGCCACGTGGTTGTCAAATGAGAGATTGCTATCAGCTTGGGTCCCCTGGTCCCTAATTACTTCTGTACTTAATGGATTACCACCTATGTGGTAATTTGTGGGCACTTTGTTTTTGCCAAAGGGGATGACTATACACTTTTTGGCATTTAGCTTGAGGCCATGGCTCTGGCACCAGTTGTCTGATGTCCTTCAAGGATGCATCTGCAGTCTTAACAAATGGGTTGTCCTGTCAGGCAGCCCTTCGGTCGGCCGGATTCCAAAGTCTGGGTCTGGCTTCGGCTGGTGTCTCACTTCACCCGACGTCATTGCGGCAGTTTTTCGGGTATAAAGGCATCAGCCGATGCCATTTTCCTCAGTCTTTCTTGCCGCGTGGCGCCCGAAGCAGAAGCTGTTCGCAAGTGCCGGTTGGTCAGATCCAGAGATTACTGTTACCGAATACTTCTTCGAAGACTTCTGTAAAGCCAAGTACCCCGTTGGGGACTCTTTCTTGCCTCAGCCGATGTCAGAGAAAGTTAATAACTGTTTATCTTGTGGGAAACAAATACCTCATAAAGATTTCCACTCCTATTGCATACATTGTTTAGGCCCAGACCACGACGTAGCAGCTTGTCTAGCCTGTTCTTTTTTTAACCGACGGACGCTTAGACATCGGTCGGACTTTGCTGAACAGATATTCGGCTCTGATTTTGCCTACATTATGCCGTCGGATCCTCCGACTACACAAATTACTAAAAAACGCAAAGAAAAGGACCGACACTCGCGGTCCGTGGTTTCGGCCGAAACCGCGGTTAAGCAAGCCACGAGTGTCTCTGTTTCGGCCGAAACCGAGCAAGCGGTTCTTTCTTCAGCCAATAACTTGCCTTCCACCGAGGCCTCTTCCAGCCTGGTAGAGACTGCCTCTGAAATCCAACCTCCTGTTGCGGTTTCACAGGATTTATCAGACACCATTCCCCTGGATGTTTCAACCCCTGCACGTGGAGCTGCTAGGCCTCCTCCAGCTATGTCTATTAAGGCCTTTGCCAGGGCTAAAGCAGCCAAAACAACAAAACCTGTGCCTGCCAAGCCCCCTTCTCACAGGCCCAGCACCAGCTCCCACATGCTTTCTTTGGCTGAGGATCTGATATCTTTAATCCGTGGAGCCCAGCCACATCCTGACAGGGCCTCTCTCCCTCCTCCAGAAGAGACCTAGAGCAGAGCCCCCTGAGCCAGTATCCGCAGATGATTCTTCTGATGACTCTGAACATACAGGCCCTCCTGAGGATTCTTACTCCCCTTACGAAGATTCTGATGCTGAGGAGTCCATCCCTTCAGCCTCCCCTCCTGAGGAATTTTCCTTTGGGGAAACCTTGCATGCAATGAGGGAACAATTTCAGTGGCAGGGCCAAGATTTCACAGACTCTAGAAAGAGGCTTAGGACCTTTCTACATTTGCCACAACATAGACCTTTAGCTATACCTCCAGTCCTTTCTGTTGATGCATTTAATGATGCTTGCACTGCTCCTGATTCTTTACCTCCGGCTCCTGTTAAGCCCGATGGGTACTACAGGGTCCCGGATACTCATCACCATTTCTATAAGGCTCCGGTTGCAGATCCAGAGACTATATCCCAGGGCCCTAAAGCTGTAGCAGCTACTTCTTCTAAAAACCCCCTCCCCTCTGAAAGGGAATCCAGGTCCTTGGAGAGATGGGGTAAAAAAGTTTACACCTCTGCTACTTTTTCAGCTAGAGCTTTGAACTGCCAATTTCATATGATCCAATATCAAGAGTTTATGCTTGACCAGTTGACTAAAAAGCTGTCTTCTGAAGAATCTTTAGATAAAAAGTATGTTCAGGAAATGGTACATAACATACAGCAGGTTAGTAACCATTCTTTAAAATGTGGCTATGATGCACTGGAGGCTTCCTTTAGATCAGCCATGACTGGCACAGTTATTAGGAGGCATGCATGGTTGAAAGAACAGGCATTACCAGACCATGTCAAATCAAAGCTTTTGGATGCACCTATGGACAAGGTCAATTTATTTGGTTCCCCTGCACAACAGGTACTAAAAAAGATGGAAGAGAAAGCAAAATCTGTGCAAACAGTAAAAGATTTCCTACAAGTTCAACCTCCAAGGTTTAGCAGGAACTGGCCCTCCAAGAACTGGTCCTTTCCGGAATCCTCTAAGCCACAAAGAGGCAGGAATAGGCGCACTAGAGGCAGAAACCAATCCAGGGGTGCCTACAGGGGTCGCCAATGGCATGGTAACAACCAACGAGATACGGATACAGCCACCACCACTACAACAACTCAATCTCAGTGACTTGGCGGTGGTACCGCCCACCAGGGAACAACTACAAGCACCCTTGGGCGGAAAGCTAACATTATTTTCAAGAAACTGGCACTGCATTACAAGAGAGAAATGGATTTTGCAAACTATAGACCAAGGTTACAGGTTCCATTTCCATACTCTACCAGAAAAGAGAGGAATGCCAAACCTACCACCTACTCAAAGGACAGAAGCTCTACAACAAATATCTCAATTATTAAAAATGAGAGCTGTGGAAAAAGTACCATCTATGGAACAGGGAAAAGGGATTCTACTCAAGACTCTTCCTGGTACCAAGGAAAGAAAGCAAATGGAGGCCTATTCTAGACCTGTCCGCCTTAAACACATTCCTCATTGTTCCCAAATTCAAAATGCTGACCCTACAGCAGCTTCTTCCCATGCTGGGCAAGGAGTCTTGGCTGGTAACTCTAGATCTCAAGGAGGCATACCTGCACGTCCCCATAAGACCAATTTGCAGAAGATACCTCAGATTTCTTGCAGGATCAGAGCATTATCAATTCTCAGCATTGCCTTTTGGCTTATCTACTGCGCCCAGAGTGTTCACGAAATGCCTGGCATCAGTTATAGCTCATTGCAGACTTCAGGGGATTCAAATCTATCCCTACCTGGACGACTGCCTGATACAAGCGGACAACAAAAACAAACTAGCAGAAGACTTACAAAGAGTCATCTACCTGCTGCAAGCCCTGGGATATACAGTCAATACAGAAAAGTCAAGGCTGATTCCATCCCAAAGAATAACCTTTCTGGGTGCAGAACTGGACACATCAAAACAAATGGCATTCCTAACTGCAGAAAAGAAAGAACAACTTCTTCTCTACTTCCTGGCATTAACAAAGCAGAACCATCTGACTGCAAGAAAAGTGTTACAAGCTCTAGGCTTCATGGCATCCTGCATAATACTGGTCCCTCATGCCAGGCTGCATATGAGAAAGCTTCAGTGGTACCTAAAAAAATTGTGGTCCCAGCACAAGCACAGCCTAGAAACCAAAATTCCAATGATCCCATGCCTGAAACAGGAGTTCCTATGGTGGGCTCGGGCCTGCCAATCAAACACAGGATTGCCCTTCTGCAAAAGTCAACCGAGACAAACCATCACGACAGATGCCTCAGACCTAGGATGGGGGGCTCGCATGCTGGGCAAGTGCATTCAAGGCCTATGGACTCAAGAACAGCTACATCTGCACATAAATCTAAAAGAAATGATGGCAGTGAAATTGGCAATCCAGGCATTCAGACCCCTTCTCCAAGAAGGCCAGTTGATAAGAACAGACAACACCACAGTTATGTGGTACATCAACAAACAGGGAGGCACACACTCGTACCCTCTATGCCGGCTGACACTCGACCTATGGGATGTGGCTCTGAGTTACAACATTCAGTTACAGGCAATTTATGTACCAGGGAAGGAAAACATTCTAGCAGACATATTAAGCAGAACTACAACAGATGCCCACGAATGGATGCTGCATCCGGACATCTTCAAAACCATCACAAGAAAATGGGGATTACCACAAATAGACTTGTTTGCATCCCCATTCAATCACCAGTTGAAGAAATTCTGCACAAGGACTTACCACCCACTTGCTTGGAAGGTGGACTCCCTTTCTTTCAGTTGGAAAAGCCTGACAGCATATGCATTCCCACCACTTCCTTTGATGCACAAGGTGCTTCTGAAGATCAAAGAGGAACGTCCGAGGATCATTCTGATAGCTCCAAACTGGCCAAGACAAAATTGGTACCCACTCCTGAGGAGCATGTCCAGGGAACAAATATGGACGCTGCCCCTGATTCCTTTACTACTAACACAGAACAACTACAGCATCCTGCATCCAAGTCTAAAAACTCTGCAGTTAACTGCCTGGAACATTACATAACAGCAATTAACCCAAATTTATCCCAAAGGGTTAAAGACATAATACTGGAGGCTCGTAGACCTTCCACAAGAAAGAATTATGCAGCAAAATGGAAAAGATATCTCATTTGGAGTACTGCAAAGGGGCTAGATGTGACACTGGTGAACATAGCCAACATCCTGGAGTACTTGGCAGAGCTCTACCATACAGGCCTGTCCTATTCTTCTATCAAGATACATGCATCAGCTATTTCAGCAGAATACAACTTGGATCCTCCTGTCTTCTCACAACCTCTGCTCAGACAGTTTCTGAGAGGAATTAAAAATGTAAAACCTCCTAGGAAACCTCCATTGCCAGCATGGGACTTGAATTTTGTACTAGAAAAGCTGACTCTTCCTCCTTTCGAACCAGCAGCAACAGCAGAATTACAATACTTATCCTGGAAAACTGCCTTCCTGCTAGCAATAACTTCAGCAAGAAGGGTTTCTGAACTGCAGGCTTTGATGGCAGTGCAACCCTTCTTGATCTTCCATCAAGACAGAGTGTCCATGAGAACAAATCCTACATTTATGCCTAAGGGTGGTATCCAGAGTTTCTTTAAATCAGGCTATCCACCTCCCTACATTATTCCCCAACCCACAGAACAGGGGAGAAAGGCTCTTACATACCTTGGATGTACACATACAATTACGCTACTATCTGGACAGAACAAAAAACAATAGAAAGACTGACCAGCTTCTGGTAGCATATGCAACAGGGAAGGAAGGAAAACCAATTTCTAAATAGACAATCTCCAAATGGATAGGAAATTGCATCAGATTTTGTTACTCCTACCATGGGAAGAAAACTCCAGAGAACATCAGGCCTCACTCCACAAGGGCTACAGCCACTACCACAGCTTTCTTACGAAGAGTGGCTACCAAGGACATTATAGAGGCTGCTACTTGGACCTCCGTGCATACATTTGCCAAGCATTATAACTTACCTCTATACTCTAGATCCCGTGCTGGTTTTGCCACTGCTGTTTTGCAAGGGATCCTAACTACACCATAATCTTTTCTCTTTGCCTCCTCCCCTAGTTTAGCTATGGTATTCTACCCATTTGTTAAGACTGCAGATGCATCCTTGAAGGACATAGTACAGTTTTGTACCTACCATAAATGTAGATGTCAGAGAGGAATGCATCTGCAGTCAGGATTACCCACCCTCCTTCCCCTCTGAGGTACTCCTAGGGTATTTACCAATCTTCATCTAGCTTGGGGGGGATCAATTATGGTGTATTTGTTTGTATATATGTACATACATGCTTATTTTGTGTGTTTGCTCTCTACTATTTGGAAACTTTGACTTTTATCCAAATTTAGCCTTCCAAGAGGGCACCTGGCATCTGGGGCAAGAAACACTGAGGAAAATGGCGTCGGCTGATGCCTTTATACCCGAAAAACTGCCGCAATGACATCGGGTGAAGTGCGACACCAGCCGAAGCCAGACCCAGACTTTGGAATCCGGCTGACCGAAGGGCTGCCTGACGACAGGACAACCCATTTGTTAAGACTGCAGATGCATTCCTCTCGGACATCTACATTTATGGTAGGTACAAAACTGTACTTTTCTATGAGGCCCTTTTGGAGGATGCATGTGTCGACTGGAGAGTCGATTATGGCGACCAGTTTGCAGTCATCTGCGAATATGGTCAGCCACAGTCCTTCCGTGTTGGCCTGTACCTCCGAGAAATATATACCGAACGAGAGGTCCCAGGACTGAGCCTTGTGGGACACCACTTGTAACTGGTTTGGAGTCTAACATGGCTCCAGCAATTCTAACCATGTGGGTTCTATCCACTTTCTTTACCAGTACGTGACATTCTCATTGCATCTCATAAGTCTTTCACTAGAATTACTTATCTGAGCAAGTGGAAAAGATTTACCTGTTGGCTGAAAGATAAGTAGATCCCTTCTCAGTACCAGTGTCAATAATACTAGACTATCTGGCCGACCTCTTCCAATCTGGTCTATCGGCCTCTACCATTAGAGTTCATTTGGCTGCAGTTTCTAATTTTCATGAGCATGTCCAAGATTCCTCATGTCCCACAAATGGTGCAAGTCCTTCATAAAAGGTGTGAATCATCTGAAGCTACCTTTTAGAGAACCTTTTCAACCATGGGATTTATCATTAGTTCTACAAGCTCTGACAATGCCACCTTTTGAACCAGCCTCTTCTTGCGACCTAAAACATTTGTCATGGAAAACTGTTTTTGGTCACCATTATTTCTGCCATACGTATTTGAGCATCTAGCTTTATGCATCAAGAGTCCATACGTGATTTTTCATAGACATAGCGTCTGAGAACTAATCCATCTTTTCTGCCAAAAGTAATCTCTGAAATGTCCATTAGTCATACCATTGAATTGCCAGTTTTCTTTCCCAGTCATTCAAACAGACGAGAGTATTGCCTAAATATCCACAGGCAAATCCGTTTTTACGTAAACAGGGCTAGGTCCTTTCGTAAACCTGACCAGTTATTTTTGGCTTTTTCTGGACCTAGATTAGGATCTGCTGTTGCTAAGGTCACATTAGCTAGATGGTTGGACTGTGACACCTTCATTTATACACAACGCAATATCTCGTTGCCTACTACCATGAAAGCTCATTCAACAAGGTCGGTGGCAACTTCTGCTGCCTTCCATGCCTGAGCTTCTTTACATGACATCTGTGCAGCTGCAACTTGGGCTACGCCTCATACCTTCATCAATCATTACAGATTGGATTTGGCCTCCAGGGGAAGAGCATCTTTCGGTTCTATGGTGCACAGGAATATCCTTCCATGAGAGCCTCCCAGGAATAGAGGTAGCTGCGGACTCTGTCCTATGCGTAAGGAATGAACGAGGATTAACATAATCAGATATAGAGGTTATGTCTTATAATGTTCCATCTCTATTGTTGATCCTCGTTCAGTCATTACGACCCACCTTTCCCCCCTCTTGTGGTTTCTAGTGGATCTCACCATCAGGTTCTCTTGGGTTATTTGACCAGAGGTATCCTCTACCTTCTTTGACTTGCAAACTCAGTCTGAGGTAACAGGGATAGGGGATTGTGGGTAAGAGTTTAGCTCGCGAGTTTGAAGCTGACGCGAGCTTGGAAAATGGGTGGCTCAGTTCCGAGGTCGGAACAGATACCCATGCATAATGACTGAACGAGGGTCAACAATACAGATGGAACGTTATGGTAAGACATAACTTTTTCTGGTTTGCTAAGGAAATTTTTCCTATCCTGGAGGTCTGTGGTGTTTGGCAGATTCTCTGCTTTGGATAAAATTTCTCAGGCTGCTGCTTGGGCATATCCTCCTGTGCATGTGATACCCTGCTCCTGTCTCCATTTCTCCTTTTTCCATGCTCCTGCATGGCATTTAAGATTACAGTTTGCTCTAAGCTACTGGCTTCCTTTTTGGGGGTGAGGGGTAGAGTTACACAACAACCCCCCCCCCCACACACTCCAGGTTTCATTATAGGCTGATCTCATTTTCCGTTCTGCATGATAATGACAGTTTAATATTTGAGAAGTTTTTCTTTCCTTTTGTTGAGCACCTGCTACTGTTGAGGTGCTCCCACTTTAGTGTTGTACTGACACTGTACTCTGTATTAGTGCTTTAGTTCCCCTTTTGCCTTCAGATTTCTTCCTCCAAGGGAGACTATAGTAAGTAGTTCACTTATGCTAACAGTTGTGGAAGATGTGTATTGCCTTGGCCCTAACAGTTGCATTTCTACTTTCTGATTATCTACTAAATGTAATAGGGTAGTTTTAAAAAGAGAAAAACAAGTTTATAGATTTTTTGATAGACTGCCAGATTAAGGAATACTCTGCATCTCACAGCTGGTTAGTTCTTGTCTCTTTCTGTCTCAACCCTGCCTGTCCTAGTTCTCCAGTGAAGACTTGGTCATGTAGGTTTGTTTCATTTTTCTAAGAAACTTCCAAAAGTCTGAAGTTTTGAGTTAAGTCAAAATGTAAGTTGATTAGCCATAGCTCTCAACCTTCCATCTCCAAAATGAGGAACACTAGCCCTCATAATGTGGAACAAATGAGCAAAATGTGGAACACATACTAATGGCATACAAACAACTTCAACTAGGAAGGCCATAGGATGGTTAAAATATGCTGGTTTTACTTGTAAAGAAGATCTTTTATTGAATTGATGATTAATTTCTATTTACCATGGATTTCGCTTTAAAAGATTCCTAACACTGAATGTGTGACAGGGTCTTTCAATGTGGAACTTTGAGGAACATTAACTTTTTAAGACCCCAAATGAGGTACGTTCCTCATAATGAGGTACACTTGAGAGGTATGTGATTAGCTATGCCTGTTCTGCTGCAAGTGTTTAACTACAGATGAAGGATTCTAATCCCCAGTTACTACTTATTCTTCAGTGGTGATGGTGACTTGCTTTCCTGCACTGTCTGTGCATACATGAATGAGGGCTCCCTCCAGTCCAGGGCTTGCTTTCCAGGCATCACTTTTAAGCTTGACAAAACTATTGTGGCGTTTCAGTGCAGACTGACCATTTCTATCCCTCGGCTTTCCCATCCTTTTCAGATGTGTGAAGGTATAGCTCATGCAGGTGCTTATTTCTGGCCTGGTGATTCAGTGGTTTCTCTACTTCAGGTGCCAGAGCACCATCTGTGAACTGACATTTCCTATCAGTAGTCCCCCTTGCATTGGGTGGACAGATAGAGGTATTTTTTGCTGCCTTGGAGACTATTTGCTCTGTGTTGAGTTTAGGAGGTTTGGCATGGGCTTCCCTTTCTGATCCTTTGTTTCCAGTCTGTCCACTTTCATTTCTGCAGTGGTTTCCCTGATGATGGTTCAGCCTCTTGTACAGTTAGGTTTGGTGTCTCAACACAGTGTTAAATAGGTTCATATTGGCAGGGCTGTTGAAACCTTCTTAAATGCAGTCCACTTTTGATAAGGGTGATGAGAATGTCATGACATCAGATGCTCTGTGGGGGTGACCATAAGCTTCTTATGAGCTAAGTGGTACTTTCACAGGTGAAGATTTAGCGTAGCTGTGTACAGGCACTTCTGGCTGCATCTTGACTACATTTGAGGACAGAGTTGACGTGTATGCACCCTTTAAAAGGGACCTAGCTGTTTGGGCCTGAGTTAGCCAGTATGTCTTGATAGCCTTTTGAGATCAACTTTCGCACACGCTCTATAGTGTTCCTTTTCTGTAGGACTCAAAGCATTCAGACAAAGCTGCTTGCTCAGTTCTCCCTGCAGAATCTGCACCAACAGGAAGCTGTGTTTTGAGTCCTTACCCAGTTGTGCCATCCAAGGGATGCAACATTCTTGGGCATTCCAGGGTTCTTCTGTCAAGATAGTTGGAGGTGGTGGTCATAGCATTCTCTCATACTGGCCAATTTTCCTAGGAGGTGATGAGGTTTTCCCCCTTTTCCAGTGGTGCAAGATATCAAAAGAGGGAAATAAGGCTGATAATCAAGCTCGTACTTTATCCCATTCACTTCTCGATAATATTTATCCTTGCCACATGTGCCAGGAGGTGAAAACAGCCACTTGTAAAAATGTCTATCCAGCCAGTCAAAGCAGACCAGGGAGGACAAGGATTTTCTTAATCGCAGATCTCAGCAGCCCAAGCAAATTGATAAAAAATAAGGTAGATGCATTCCATCTTTTTGTACTTGGTAAGGGAAACTGTGTCCCCTTCAAAATACTTGCCTGAAGTTAGTATAGCTGTGACATTCAGGAGATTCTTCAACTTCTGGGAAGGGAACCTAGTGACTTTGTGGCTCCCACAAGAGAGGAGTTCATCTTGGTATGAAGCTGGTACTTGGTAGTCTCAGTGAAAACTGCAAAGCTTCAGATGTCACAAGTTTCTTGATTGGGTGCAGCCTAGACACCATCTGATTTAGCCATTCAGTCCAGAGGGAGGATCATATCCCTGCAACTGAAGGTGGAAATTGTCATACTCTTACCTAGTGACAGCAGCCTTGTCAGTGTTGGGGATAATATTGGCATTTTGTGATAGTTTACCACCTGTTCCATGAGGATTTTGTTGTGGACACTAAATGTCATACTACAGACCCATTGTCCTTTGTCAAGACTTCTTTTGTGTACTGCCAGTATATGGAGTAGTGGTTTCACCATCACAATCTCTCGCTAGATGAGGCAGCTCATTTCACCCAGTCTGTCAGTATGGTACTGTTTGGGGCAGACCAAGGCACTTGGTCACAGGAAGAGTCCCGTATGCCTTTAATTGTATTAGAAATGTAATCCAAATGTTTCAGGCACTATAGGATATTCTCTTTAATAGTGCTGTTGCTATGAATTTAGTGCGACACTGGCTTGGTGTTTCAGCAAGCAGGGGTGATCTCCCTTGCCCTTGTGTCAAGAAGGCCATGAGACGTTTGGAATGGTCTGTTGCTTCATTGCCTTTTGATATCAATAGGTTTACCTGACCAAGCTAACTCCTTTTAAAGGCGGGCTTATTATGCTAATACCGTCAGTGGATCCAATTTGTCCTCTGCAGCCGATCCGACTGATGGGTCTCGGGGATGATTTTCAGGTCTGAGCTGGCAAAACTAGTGCTCCAGTCTCATACTAATTTGTTTTCTTTGCGTAATGCACCTATGAGTGATGCTACTCCATGTCTTTGCTGCCAAAGCAGTTTGCAGCAGGTCTCCACACAGCAAAGCTAAATGCTCCACCTTTTACAAATTTCAGCATTACGTTTTTATCTACTTTAACCTTTTATTGTATTTGTATTTTCACAGTTCCATGTAAATTCTTTATTCCTATTTCATTCCCTAGCAATGCGTAGGTTTTTTACCTGTCACCGATTGTTTTATTGTTCATACTTGTATGTAGTTTTATTCTTAGCCTCTTAAGACTTGGTGTTTTCGTGATTGCTGTTGCACAAAACTTAGCAGAAATACACTATTATGAACACTAAAAACTTTAAGAAACGCCACAAAAATGTGCGGTCTAAGACTTGGTATATGTAATTCTG
This sequence comes from Protopterus annectens, assembly GCF_019279795.1. Taxonomy (NCBI): domain Eukaryota; kingdom Metazoa; phylum Chordata; order Ceratodontiformes; family Protopteridae; genus Protopterus; species Protopterus annectens. The sequence continues at coordinate 566,448,314 of NC_056729.1, forward strand.
TTTTTTTTTTGTTTGTTTTTGGCCATTCGGTGTCTGATTTTGGATCTGCTGTAGCAGATCTCAGCACTTGAAATGGTTACGTTACTTTAAGCCTAAAGTCGCATTTTAAGTGACTTAACCAAGACCAGTCTGCTTCCAGTCTTTTTTTCCAAAGCGTCAAAACTCTTGAGAACCATGCAATTCCATTGATGTGTATAGATAGCTGATTTTCTGTTTACCCAGTTTCAACAAGAAGCTCCACTCCCTGGAAGCATTCTTCGTCCTTGAGAGTGACATCTGTGCAGTTACTGATGCAGTTTAAAGCTGTGGAAGGCACCCTAGCAGTAAAAGGCAGTAATGCCATCCACACATTTAGCACAAGATGGGACAAGAGGAGGTGTAGTATGACCCAGGATATAACCATACCACATACTTGAATGTACTGAAGTCCCTCACAGTTCAACCTAACACCATATTTTTGGGTCATTTCAGTTATCTCATCATGAATTGGGATACATACACAACTACTAACACAGGCTGAATGCATCTGCAAAATCCAGGAATCTAACACCCTGGAGCAGCTAGTCTGCACACCTACTAGAGGTGCAGATATCCTGGATCTGGTACTCACAAATATGAGGGAAGATTGCACTCCCCTTGTGTATTGTCTTTACTGGTCAGGTCAGATCACAAAGTGGTAACCCTTGAAATAATTATAAAACCTGAACTCCCATCAAATTGAGAACCTTAAGAACTTTTTCAAGGCTAACTACCTCCTGTTAAGTGAAGGCATAGCTAAATTCCAGTCCCCCTCAAAATGAGAACACAGTGGCTTATGAGGCAGTGTTTATAAGAAAAGAAACCCTGTGCCGGCATGTAAATATCTGCATATAAACAGCAGTACCAAACTGAAGTAAACCGTTAAACTCCAAAAGCAAGCCTCCTTGGTGGACTTCCAGTTATAAATAGGGTGTACAACAAAAGAAATCCTTTCTTATTTTTGGGAAGGATTTTCTATACCCAAAAGGGAAAAAAAAACTCTGTTTAGTCTCAAGCAACTCAAGAGACTAAAAAGTCCAACAAAGCCAACTTCAAGGCAAACTTAACCTTCCCGACTAAGGGTAACCATAAGGCATTTTTCAGTTATGTATCCAACCTTAAAGGGAACAACTAACAATGGGCTGAACTAATTAATTGTAAATGAAGCTTCCTATACTGAAGGGAATATAGCAAGTTTGCTGGCCAATTAAATTTAGCTCCACTTTCACCACACAGTCACCCCCTCCCCCCCACCACCAGGAAATGCCCTTTACCATTTCTCCACCAGCTATCATTACAGATCGGGTCCTCACTGCACAGTCCACAGTTAAAAACACTGCATCAGTGGGTCCTGATAATATCCCAGTATGCCTCCTAAATATTTTGAAACAACTTGTCAGGGCCACTAGAATATCTACAGTCGCAGCCTCCAGACAGGCTTCTATTCCCTAGTGAATGGAGGACTGCATACCCTATATATATATATCAGCATATATAAGTATATATTTTTGTATGCAGAGCTATGGAAAGAAGTGTTGTGGACCGGAGATCATGCTTACTAAACTTGGTAGACTTCTTTGAGAAGATAACTAGATCCATGGATGAGAACAAAATGCTACATACTGCCTACCTTGACCTGGGAAAGGCATTTGATGTAATACCTCACGTGGGTTTTACAGATGCATACAAACGTACTTGTATATCATTGTCACCTTTTGGATAACCAAGTGGCTCACAGTGGGGAATACATTTCCACCAGGAGGCATGTTAATGGTGGTGTCCCAAGGGGCTTGTTACTTGGAATTGTCCTGTTTGGAATGTACTTCTGTAAATAAAGGCAAATGTAGAGGGCCTTTAGCTGACTAGATTTGCTTACAACTGCAGGCTGGGAGCAGTCATCTGAATCCTCACCCCAAAGATGTAGACATCCTCCTGGATTTGTCTGACAAATTACTGGTATCAGAACCATGGCCTAAAACTCGGAGCAAAAAATGCCTAATCATACCCTTAAGGACTACCACCACTGCAAATTACAGCATTGATAACTCTCCCATAAGAGTAGAGACAGGAGTAACAGGTTAGCAGTGACATGAACTTTAATCACTTTGTGTCCATGGTAGTGAGAAAATGCTGCTACATGATGCAACTTGCAAATAAGGGCATGGCCTCCAGCTGTAAGGAGATCATAGTCTCATTATACTCTGCCCTTGTTAGACTAGTAATAGAATGCAATGCACCCTTTGGCATTTACCTGACCAGGCATTTGCAACAGCTGGATTGGCCACACAGGTTTCTCAGAAAATGAATAAGGGTGCACATATGCCCTGTGTGGACGACTTCAAAAGCCCCATCCCATGTACTGTGTTCTACAGACCACCAAAGGGAGATCTGCGCCTAACTTTGATGACGTTCTCTGATCCAGCCCTGATCACACATTTGCAAAACAAGCAGCACTAGAATTACCTGATCTTAATATCTAAACCTCACCTGTGATGGAAACAAAACATGCTGAAAGAACTGGTATGTCAGATTACCCCTTCTCTAAACATTCCCCATTCATGTGAAGCACACTTCCCATATGCCTGTTCTAGTGCCGATGTTCTTCATGTTTCACTGTTGCAGTCATCACACTTGGGTTATCTGCCTGCAGGTAGCCCTCAGTTGGCCCGAATACCAGAGACTTAGTATTTCTGCGTCGGTTCCTGTCGTTTCAGGACTGACGTCAGGTTGTCACAGTTATAAAAAGAGGCAGCCAACGCCATTGCATCAGTCTTTCTTGCCGAGGACCCTGAAGCAGAAGCAGTTCATACGAGTGTCATTAAGCCGCTACCTGAGTTTTTGGTTCTGAATTGAATCATCCTGAAGTCTTTTAAAGCTAAGTATCCCATTGGGGATCCTTTTATGTTCTTCGTGTTTCACTGTTGCAGTCATTACATTTGGGTAATCTACTGGCAGGTTGACTTCAGCTGGCCTGAATAACAAAGTCTGGGGTCCTGCGGCGGTTGCGATCTCCTCTTCCATGATGTCAGGTTGTCAGGGGTATAAAACATGCAGCCGACACCATTTTATTCAGTCTTTCTTGCCACGTGGTAGCAGAAGCAGTTCGCAAGTGTTGGTCAGCCGACTCCTGAAATTTTCGCATTCGAGTTTCAGAACCAATGTCTTCAACTAAAGCCAAGTACCCCGTTGGGGAAACTTTTTCGTGCTCCTTACTGATGTCAGGAAAAGTTAATTGCATTACTTGTGGGAAGCAAATACCTCATAAGGATTTTCATTTGTACTGTATTCCTTGCCTAGGCCCAGATCATAACGTGCCTTGCTGTCGGTTTTGTGCTAGATTTAACCAACGCACTATTAAGCGTTTGTATATTTTTGCTTCAAAATATTTTGGATCCGGATTTAATTACCATAAAATTTTGTCTGATAGCAATCCGACTACTGGAGTGCACAGAAAATGCAAAGAAAGACAAACTGTGTAGGTCCAAAACCGACAAAGTTTCTCCTAAGCCAGTCACTGGTTCGCCGGTACTCTGTGAGGTGCTTTCGCAGCCTCTGATACCCGCTACGTTTGAGTCACATTCTCTACCGAGACCCATGCGGAGTCTGGTATGCCATGAGATTCTCAGAGTATTGAACCCGCGGATGTCTCTCCCTTGGATGAGTCCGGAGCCACTGAGCAGGCACCGGCTTCTGAGTGTGTTTTCAGGCCTCAACATTTTTATATAAAACCGCCAGCTACAAAAACAAGAACAAAAACATCTAAGTCTAAAAAACCGACACATGAGCCATGTGCTCAGACCCATATGCCTAAAAAAACAAATGATCAAAATGGCTGAGGACTTAATTACATTGATCAGGGGTTCCCAACTCCTTCCCCCAAGAGGCCTAGGCAAGACACTGGTTATGAATCCTTCAGATCAGGTTTCTATTTCTTTTGATTCCTTTTCTGATGAGGATTTTTTTATACCACCCTATGAGGATTCAGATGCAGAAGAATCCATCCCATCTGCATCTCCTGAGGATTATTCTTTTGGAGAAACCTTGCATACTTTAAGGGAACATTTTCATTGGGAGAGTCAGGATTTCTCTGAATCAAAAAGAGGCTTGGGGATTTCCTCCTTCCTCAGCATAGGCCTTTGGCTATACCTCCTGTATTAGACATTGTTGATGTGTTTTCGGAATAGAGCATGGCTCCTGATTCCCTACCTCCAGCTCCTAGTAAGCCAGACAGATATTTCAGGGTTCCTAACTCTCACAAATTTCTATGAAAATAATCCTGCTGCTGATCCTGAAACTATCTTGCCGGGTCCAAAAGGTGTAAAGGTCTCTGCAGCCAAAAATCCTACCCCCTCTGATAGATTCCAGGGTGCTGGATAGATGGGTAAAGAAGGTTTATACGTCTGCAACCTTGGCAATTAGGGCATTAAACTGACAGTTTCATATGCTTAAATATCAACAGCATTTTATAGGCCTATTGAAACAGGAAATGATAATTTCTGATTGTGTGCAAAGTAAAGAATTACAGGAATTATTGCATACAGCAGAACAGGTTGGAAAGCATACTTTGCAATGTGGTTTTGATTCCTTGGAGGCCTCTTGCAGGGCTGCAGTTACTGGATCTGTGATTAGAAGGCATGGCCCAAGGAGCAAAATCTGCGTGATCATGTTAAAGCAAAATTGTTGGTTGCCCCTTTACAGCATGATACTCCGGTAATAAGGCAGAAGAGGGTTTAAAGAAAATGGAAGACAAAGCTAAATCTATGCAAACTGTAAAAGATTTCTTGCAAGTGCAGCCACCCAGGTTCAGTAGACACTGGCCTACTAAAAATTGGTCCTTTCCTGTGTCTAACAGAGCCTCTCAAGGCAAATCCAGGCGTTCAAAAGGCTCTAGATACCAATCACAGGGTTCTTACAGGTCAAAGCAATGGGGGGTGCCTCCACCTCCAAATCTGGAGGAAACAAAGCACAACCCTACAGTAAGCAGACTCTGACATCCCTCTACCGTCACCAAGCACATATCTTTTGGCAGCCCCTTTGGGGGGAAAATTAGCACTTCATGCTGAAAATTGGCAGTTAATTACCCAGGACAAGTGGGTATTAAACATAGTATCCCAGGAGTACAGATTTCATTTCCATACTTTGCCAATTCCAAATAGCTGGCCAGATCTGCCATAAAATCAATGGACAGAGGCTCAAAAACAAGTTACATCCCTCATGGATATGGGGGCTATTCAACCAGTACTAGAACAGGAAAAAGGACAAGGTGGTTGTTCAAGGCTGTTCCTGGTACCCAGAAAAGACAATGCCTGGTTTCCAATACAGGCCTTATCGATTTTGAACACCACCTTGGACATTCCAAAATTCAAAATGCTGACTTCACAACAGCTACTGCCTATGCTGGACAAGAATGCTTGGTTAGTGACTAGACTTGAGGCATACCTGCATATCCCAATAAGGGAAGCGTGCAGAAGATACCTCCACTTCAAGGCAGGTTTTACGCATTACCAATTCTCTGCACTGCCCTTTGTAAAGACCCTGGGAGCAGTAGATATGCTAAAGGGACTGGCACCAGTAATTGCATTTTGCAGACACACACACAAATTTATCCTTACTTGGACGACTGTCTCATTAAAGCATAGAACAAGGACATTCTTCAAAATAATCCTTGTTTTCCTGCCTTCCTCGACTAGTTTAGACCAGTTTACAGGCATTGCTGTATTCTGGGCTGTGATGTAGTTCCTGTGTTGTCCATTACCTTACTTGGATAGAAGGAAGTTTCTTTGCTCACCAGTGGGAGTGGGGAGCCTTGAGCAGCCTACCTGTCCCTGTAGGAAGTGACCTCAGCACAAGAAGCTGTAGTAATTGGTTGTTTTGGACAATTTCTAGCTCTTTTGTAGTTCACTGTTTAAAATCCGCGTTTGCATGGCTTTGAGCGGTTGTGCGCATAGCGCAGCACCGGTTAAACTTTTTCTGGCTCCGCCAAGTCTGCTCTTTAAATTTTCCCTTAAGGGAGCTCTATTCTTAGTATAACCAGACTACTTACTATATTATAAGCCTAGCACTTGTTCTCAATACGTCTCTACTAAGTAAGCACTCTCGTACTAAGTAAAGCACTACATCTATTTACCACCCCTGTGAAAATCCACTTCCCTTAAAGGTACAGCACTCCCTTATACAGTTCTAGCATGTCGAGTGGTAGATAACTGGTGTCGTCTCCAGATGTTCATCGTGCATACAGCTGCAGTCCTTACAGATGGGTTCTCCTGCTGTCAGGCGGGTCCTCGGTTGGCCAAATTCCAAAGTCTAGGTCCGGCGTCGGTTGTCTCCTTCCCTGACGTCAGTGCGACAGGGGTATAAAGGAACCAGCCGACGCCATTTTCTTCAGTCTTTCTTGCCGTGCGGTGCCCGAAGCAAAAGCAGTTCGCAAGTGCCGGTCGGCCAGCTCCTGAGATTACGAAAATTTTGGAAACCGAAGTCTTCTAAAAGCCAAGTACCCCGTTGGGGAACCTTTTCTTGCCTCTGACCGATGTCAAAGTCAATAATTGTATTTCTTGTGGGAAGCAAATACCGCATAAGGATTTCCATTCCCTCTGTATACCTTGATTAGTTCCAGACCACGAGGTCTTGGCCTGTCGCTTTTGTGCTACATTCAACAAACGCACTATTAAGCGTCGGGCAGAGTTCGCCCAGCATTATTTTGGAAAAGCATTTAACTATGCCATGTCGTCTGATACTCCAACTCCGGTTTTGTCTAAAAAAAACGCAAAGACAAGGACCGACACTCAAGGTCTGCGGTCTCTACCGACACCACACCAAAGTAGACTACACGTGGTCCGGTTCTCAGTGAAGCGCCTACGCAGCCCCTGCCTACCGACTACCTGTCTTTGACTGTGTCTCCTGTACCCGAGGTTGCAGGCTCCTCGGCCCACACCCCAACTACAGATACCGAAGCCACTCTTGGTGCTGAAACTCAGAATGTGGACAGATCCACTTCCACTCGGTGTCTTCAGACCTTCCTCTTCTTTCTCCATCAAGGCTTTCACAAAGGCTAAAGCATCCATGGCCCTCTAAGACATCAGCTACTCAGGGCCCATCTCCAGGCCCCATGCCTAAGAAACAGATGCTCAAAATGGCTGAGGATTTAATTACTCTTATCAGAGGATCTCAGCCCCCTCCGGACAAAAGGCCTAGAGAGGAGGTAGATTCCCCCTCCTCTGATCAGGGCTCCATTATTTCAGAGCACTCTGATCAGGAACCTTCTTACTCCCCTTTTGAAGACTCTGATGCGGAGGAGTCCATCCCTTATGTATCCCCCCCCTGAGGATTACTCATTTGGGGAAACTTTGCATACGTTAAGGGAACACTTCCACTGGGAAGGCCAGGAATATTCTGATTCCAAGAAAAGGCTCAGGGAATTTTCCTTGCTTCCTCAGCACAGGCCTTTGGCTATACCTCCTGTCTTGGACATACTAGATGATGTTTACTCGGAGGCCTGCCTTAACCCGGACTCTCTATCTCCAGCTCCTGTTAAGCCTGACAGGTACTACAGGGTTCCTGACTCTCACCAATTTCTATACAAGAGCCATGCTGCTGACCCAGAAACCATCTCACAGGGCCCCAAAGGAGTTAAGGCCTCCATTGCTAAAAATCCATTGCCTTCAGAGAGAGATTCCAGATCCTTAGAAAGGTGGGGAAAAGGTATATACCTCGGCTACCTTATCCATGAGGGCCTTAAACTGTCAGTTTCATATGCTAAAATTTCAACAGTTTTTGTTATCAGAATTGAAAAGTAAAATATCACAGCCTGAACAACCAGACTTAAAAGAATTGCAGGATTTGATGCATAGTGCAGAACAAGTGGGTAAGCATACCTTACAATGTGGTTTTGATGCTCTAGAGGCCTCATGTAGAGCTGCTGTTAGAGGATCAGTCATATGTAGGCATGCGTGGCTCAAGGAACAAGCCCGGCCTGATCATGTCAAAGCTAAATTACTAGACGCTCCTCTTAAAAAGGATGTACTATTTGGTGCTAATGCTGAGGAGGTTTTAAGGAAAATGCAGGAAAAGGCTAAATCAATGCAAACAGTGAAAGAATTTCTACAGGTTCAACCCCCACGTTTTAGTAGAAATTGGCCTTCAAAGAACTGGTCCTTTCCTGCCACAGACAGACCCCAAAGAGGCAGATACAGGCGCCCTAGGGGCAGAGGGCAAGCCCAAGGATCGTATAGATGCAGACAGTGGCAAGCTCCTACACAGAGGTGGGGAGGACAACTCGCAATCTTTCAGAAAGCAAGCCCAATGACTTACCCCTTTGCAGACCAACCAGGTCTCAAATGATAGCCCCCTTAGGAGGAAAGCTGTCATTATTTTTAAAAAATTGGCATATTGTCACAAAAGGCAAATGGATACTGGACATTATAAACAGAGGCTACAGATTTAATTTTCACACCCTTCCAAAAATGAGGCATGCCAAACCTGCCACACAATCAAAGGGCAGAGGCACAAAGGCAAATTACAAAGCTCATAAACATGAAAGCTATTCAGGAGGTACCTACGCACGAACAAGGCCAAAGTTTTTATTCCAGGCTATTCCTGGTACCAAGAAAGGGAAAAGATTGGAGACCTATTTTGGACCTGTCCATACTAAACACATTTCTACTCGTACCAAAATTCAAGATGCTCACGCTACAGCAACTTCTTCCCATGCTGGGCAAGGGGTTTTTGCTGGTAACATTGGACCTTTGGACCTCAAGGAGGCATACCTGCATGTCCCAATCAGACAAAATTGCAGAAGATACCTCAGATTTCTTGCAGGTTCAATTCATTATCAATTCTCTGCATTGCCCTTTGGCTTATCTACTGCGCCCAGAGTATTCACAAAATGCCTGGCGTCAGTAATTACCTTCTGCAGACTTCAAGGGATTCAAATATATCCTTATTTGGACGACTGCCTGATCCAAGCAGACAGCAAGAGTATACTTCTGAAACATCTGGCTTATGTAATAATGCTGTTGAGATCTCTGGGATACACAGTCAACAAAAAGAAATAGACTAATACCTTCTCAGAAGATAATTTTCCTGGGTGCCAACTTGGATACAAACACCCAGATGCCCTACCTCACGCCAGAGAAGCAGGGGCAGTTACCTCAATATTTCACAGCACTAGCAAATTGCACCAGGCTTACTGCAAGGAAAATCCTGCAGGCTCTGGGATTCATGGCATCTTGCATCTTACTAATCCCATGTGCAAAGCTGCATATGAGGAAACTTCAATGGTACCTGAAAAACATATGGTCTCAACACAGCCACAGTTTGGAAACAATAATACCACTAATTCCATGTCTGCAAAAGGAATTTCGGTGGTGGGCTCAAGCTTGCCAAACAAACACAGGCCTTCCATTCAGCAAGCCTCAAGCAAACCAAGTCATCACAACAGACGCCTCAGACTACGCCTGGGGGGGCGCACATGGTAGATTGGTGCATTCAGGGCAAATCGTCCCAAAAAGAAAAGCACCTTCATATAAATCAAAAGGAAATGCTAGCAGTAATAAATGCTATTATAGCCTTCAAGGACCTTCTGCAACCAGGACAACTACTGATAAGAACAGACAACACCACAGATGTCCTTCAAGGATGCATCTGCAGTCCTTACAAATGGGTTGTCCTGTCGTCAGGCAGCCCTTCGGTCGGCTGGATTCCAAAGTCTGGGTCTGGCTTCGGCTGGTGTCGCACTCACCCGACGTCATCTCTGCTGGTCTTCGGGTATAAAGGCATCAGCCGACGCCATTTTCCTCAGTCTTTCTTGCCGCGTGGCGCCCGAAGCAGAAGCTGGTCGCAAGTGCTGGTCGGTCAGATCCAGAGATTACTACTACCGAATACTACTTCGAAGACTTCTAAAAAGCTAAGCACCCCGTTGGGGACTCTTTCTTGCCTCAGCCGATGTCAGAAAAAGTAAATAACTGTTTAACTTGTGGGAAACAAATACCTCATAAAGATTTCCACTCTTACTGTTTACCTTGTTTAGGCCCAGACCACGACGTAGCAGCTCGTTTAGCCTGTGCCTCCTTCAACCGACGTATGCTTAGGCGTCGGTTGGAGTTTGCTGAACAGTTTTTCGGCTCAGATTTTGCGTACATTATGCCGTCGGATCCTCCGACTACACAAATTAAGAAACTCAACGAGAAGGACCGACACTCGCGGTCCGCGGTTTCGGCCGAAACCACGGTTAAGCAAACCGCGAGTGTCTCTGTTTCGGCCGAAACAGAGAAAACGGTTCAATCCTCAGCCGAATCCATGACTACTACCGAGGCCCCTTCCACTCTAGTTGAATCGGCCACTGAAGTTTTGCCTACTAATGTGGTTTCTCTAGAATTATCGGATACCATCCCTTTGGATGTCTCTACACCAGCACGTGGTGCTGCTAGGCCTCCTGCAGCCATGTCTATAAAGGCCTTTGCCAGGGCTAAAGCAGCCAAATCTGCTAAGTCTGTGCCTGTTAAGCCCCCCTCTCACAGGCCCAGCTCCAGTTCCCAAATGCTTACTCTGGCAGAGGATCTCATCTCTTTAATAAGGGGCTCCCAATCTCACCCAGACAGGGCCTCTCAACCTCCAGAAAAAAGACCTAGAGCAGAGCACCCTGAGACAGTGTCCTCAGATGACTCTTCTGATGATACAGACAATACAGACCATCCTGAGGCTCCTTATTCTACATATGAAGATTCCGATGCTGAAGAATCTATTCCTTCTGCCTCTCCACCAGAGGAATTTTCCTTTGGGGAAACCTTACATGCCATGAGAGAGCAATTCCAATGGCAAGGACAAGATTTCTCAGATTCAAGAAAAAGGCTTGGGACCTTTTTACACTTACCGCAACATAGGCCCTTAGCTATACCTCCAGTTCTCCCTGTAGTGGATGATGCTTTTAATGATGTTTGCACTGCTCCAGGTACCTTACCTCCAGCCCCTACTAAACCCGATAGGTTTTACAGGGTTCTGGACACTCATCACCACTTACACAAGGCTCCGCTTGCAGATCCTGAGACTATTTCCCAGGGTCCTAAGGCAGTAGCTTCGACCTCATAGGGAATCAAGGTCATTGGAGAGATGGGGTAAAAAAGTATACACCTCTGCTACTCTCAGCTAGAGCTTTGAGTTATCAGTTTCATATGATCCAATACCAAGAGTTTATGCTTGATCAGTTAACTAAGAAACTGTCTTCTGATGATTCCTTAGATAAGAAATATGTTCTAGAAATGGTCAATAACATACAGCAGGTTAGTAACCATTCTTTAAAATGTGGCTATGATGCACTGGAGGCTTCATTTAGATCAGCCATGACTGGTACAGTTATAAGAAGGCATGCATGGTTGAAAGAACAGACCTTACCAGATCATGTTAAAGCAAAGCTTCTAGATGCTCCTATGGATAAGATCAGTCTATTTGGTTCTCCTGCCCAACAAGTAATGAAGAAAATGGAAGAGAAGGCAAAATCTGTACAAACAGTTAAAGATTTCTTACAGGTTCAGCCCCCAAGGTTTAGCAGGAACTGGCCTTCCAAAAATTGGTCCTTTCCAGACTCCTCTAAATCTCAGAGAGGCAGGAATAGACGTTCCAGAGGCAGAAATCAATCCAGAGGAGGTGCCTACAGGGGACGCCAGTGGCAAGGCAATAACCAACGAGGCACAGAGTCTACCACTGCCTCTACAACACAATCACAGTGACTTGACTCTGACACCGCCCACCAGGAAACCGATAGCAGCACCCTTAGGTGGAAAGTTAGCCTTATTTTCAAAAACCTGGCACTATATCACAAGAGACAAGTGGATTTTGCAAATTATAGATCAAGGCTACAGGTTTCATTTCCACACCTTACCAGTAAAAAGAGGAATGCCAAACCTACCACCAAATCAAAAGACAGAAGCTCTAAAACAAATAACTCAATTGACAAAAATGAGAGCTGTAGAAAGGGTACCACCTACAGAACAGGGCAAGGGATTTTACTCCAGACTCTTCCTAGTACCAAGAAAAGAGAAAAGTTGGAGGCCTATTCTCGACCTGTCCGCTTTAAACACATTCATCATTGTTCCAAAATTCAAAATGCTGACCCTACAGCAACTTCTTCCCATGCTGGGCAAGGAGTGTTGGCTGGTAACTCTAGATCTCAAGGAGGCATACCTGCACGTCCCCATACGACCAAATTGCAGAAGATACCTCAGATTTCTTGCAGGATCAGAGCATTATCAATTCTCAGCATTGCCCTTTGGCTTATCTACTGCGCCCAGAGTATTCACGAAATGCCTGGCATCAGTAATCGCTCATTGCAGGCTTCAGGGAATCCAAATTTATCCATACCTGGACGACTGCCTGATACAAGCGGACAACCAAAACAAGCTGACACAAGACTTACAAAGGGTCATTTGCTTACTACAAGCCCTGGGATACACAGTCAATTTAAAAAAGTCAAGACTGATACCATCCCAAACAAGAACATTCTTGGGTGCAAAATTGGACACAGTAAAACAGATGACATTCTTAACTGCGGAAAAACAAGAACAACTTCCTCTTTACTTCCTGGCATTAACAAAGCAGGACAAACTAACAGCAAGGAAAGTACTGCAGGCCCTGGGCTTCATGGCCTCCTGCATAATACTGGTCCCCCATGCCAGACTGCATATGAGAAAGCTACAGTGGTACCTGAAGAATTTATGGTCTCAACACAAGCACAGCTTAGAAACCGAAATACCACTAATCCCATGCCTGAAACAAGACTTCCTATGGTGGGCTCAGGCATGCCAGTCAAATCCAGGCTTGTCCTTCCACAACAGACAAGCAAGCCAAACCATCACAACGGACGCCTCAGACCTCGGTTGGGGGGCCCACATGCTGGACCACTGCATTCAAGGCTTATGGACTCCAGATCAGCTACACCTGCACATAAATCAAAAAGAAATGCTGGCAGTAAAACTAGCAATCCAGAATTTCAGACCATTCCTCAAAGAAGGCCAATTGATAAGGACAGACAACACCACTGTCATGTGGTACATCAACAAACAGGGAGGCACTCATTCATACCCCCTATGCCGTATGGCTCTGGACCTATGGAATATGGCTCTGAGCTACAACATTCAGTTACAGGCAATATTTGTACCAGGAAAAGAAAACATCCTAGCAGACATGTTAAGCAGAACTACCTTGGATGCTCACGAATGGATGCTACACCCGGACATCTTCAAGACCATCACAAAGAAATGGGGGATACCACAAATAGACCTATTCACATCCCCACTCAATCACCAGCTCAAGAAATTCTGCACAAGGATATACCACCCACTTGCTTGGAAGGTGGACTTTATCCTTCAGTTGGAAAGGCCTGACAGCATATGCATTTCCACCTCTTCCTTTGATGCACAAGGTACTACTGAAAATCAGAGGAACGCCCAAGGATAATTCTGATGGCTCCAAATTGGCCAAGGCAACATTGGTATCCATTACTGAGGACCATGTCTCGGGGGGAAACGTGGACACTACCCCTGATTCCTTTGCTGTTAACTCAGAGCAACTGCAACATCCTGCATCCCAACCTGAAAACTCTGCAACTAACTGCCTGGAACATTGCATAAGAGCAACTAACCCAGACTTATCTCAAAGGGTTAAAGACATCATCCTGGAGGCCCGCAGACCTTCAACAAGAAGGAACTATGCAGGAAAATGGAAAAGATTTGTCATTTGGAGTACTGAAAGAGGGAAAGATGTGTCAAAGGTAGATATTGCCAGCATCCTGGAGTATTTGGCAGAGCTTCTCCATACAGGCCTGTCCTACTCCTCCATCAAGATACATGCATCAGCTATTTCTGCAGAATACAGCTTTGATCCCCCTGTTTTCTCTCACCATCTACTCGGACAGTTCCTGAGAGGAATTAAGAATGTAAAACCTCCTAGGAAACCACCATTACCAGCATGGGACTTGAACTTTGTGCTAGAAAAATTGACACTCCCTCCATTCGAACCAGCAGCAACAGCAGATCTTCAACACCTATCCTGGAAAACTGCTTTCCTACTGGCAATTACTTCAGCAAGAAGGGTTTCAGAACTACAGGCTTTAATGGCAGTACAACCCTTCCTAATCTTCCATCAAGATAGAGTATCCATGAGAACTAATCCTACATTCATGCCTAAGGTGATATCCAGAGTGTCTCTAAACCAGGCAATCCACCTACCTACCTTCTTTCCCAATCCACAGAACAGGGGGGAACGACTCCTGCATACCTTGGATGTACATAGACAGTTGCGCTACTACCTGGACAGAACCAAGGGCAATAGAAAAACAGACCAGCTTTTAGTAGCCTATGCAACAGGAAGGGAAGGAAAAGCAATTTCCAAACAAACAATCTCCAAGTGGATAGGAAATTGCATAAGATTCTGTTACTCCTACCATGGCAAGCAAATTCCACAGAACATAAGACCTCATTCTACAAGGGCTACTGCCACTACCACAGCTTTCTTACGAGGAGTGGCTACCAAGGACATTATTGAGGCGACTACTTGGACCTCCGTGCATACATTTGCCAAGCATTATAACTTACCTCTATACTCCAGATCCCGAGCAGGGTTCGCCACTGCTGTCTTACAAGGGATCCTAACTACACCATAATTCTTCTACCTCCTCCCTAGTTTGGCTATGGTATTCTACCCATTTGTAAGGACTGCAGATGCATCCTTGAAGGACATAGTACAGTTTTGTACCTACCATAAATGTAGATGTCCGAACAGGATAGCATCTGCAGTCAGGATTACCCACCCTCCTTCCCTCTGTGGTACTCCTAGGTATTTGCCCTCCTTATAGCTAGCTAGGGGGATATCTTATGGTGTATTTGTTTGTATATATGTACATACATGCTTATTTTTTGTATTTGCCTTCTACTTTTTGGAAACATTGGCATTTTCCCAAACTTTAGTTTTCCAAGAGGGCAACTGGCATCTGGGGCAAGAAACACTGAGGAAAATGGCGTCGGCTGATGCCTTTATACCCGAAGACCAGCAGAGATGACGTCGGGTGAGTGCGACACCAGCCGAAGCCAGACCCAGACTTTGGAATCGGGCCGACCGAAGGGCTGCCTGACGACAGGACAACCCATTTGTAAGGACTGTAGATGCTATCCTGTTCGGACATCAACATTTATGGTAGGTACAAAACTGTACTTTATGTGGTACATAAACAAGCAGGGGGGAACGCATTCCTACCCCCTATGCAGACTGACCATGTCACTTTGGAACATGGCCATGGACTTGCAACTCGAACTACAAGCACAGTACTTGCCAGGCAAGGAAAACATGCTGGCAGACAACCTAAGCAGAAATGACAGATCCACACGAATGGAAGTTGCATCCAAAAGTCTTTACAGAGATGATCCAAGCATGGGGAAGGCCAGACATGGATCTATTTGCCTCCCACAAAAATCACCAATTGACAAAATTTTGCTCAAGGATTTTCCATCCAAAGGCCTGGAGAGTGGACGCTCTCTCTTTTTGTTGGACATCAATGACGGTTTATGCATTCCCACCTTTTCCTCTGCTGCCCAAAGTTCTACTGAAAACCAGAACAGACTGACCAAAAATGATCCTCATTGCTCCGGACTGGCCAAGACAACACTGGTACCCACTCCTGAGGAGCCTGACATATTCACCACCATTGACTCTGCCTCTAATGCCACTTCTCTTGACTCAACACAGCTACAAAACTCTTCACAGCCAGCTAAAGACACTCAATCTAGCTGCATGGAAGATACCTTAGCATCACAACAAACATTAGTCTCCAAGGAGGTTCAGGATGTCATTTTGGAGGCCAGAAGGCCGTCAACTAGAAAAGCTTACTCCGCAAAATGGAAGCGGTTTTGCGCCTGGAATGAGAAAAGGGGTCAGGATCCTGGGAAACTGAATTTACCTCAAATATTACAGTATTTAACCGAACTGTTAAGCACTGGACTTTCATTCTCCTCCATCAAAATCCATGCCTCAGCCATTTCTGCAGAATACAACACTGACCCACCCTTATTCTCACACCCTCTCAAGGCAGTTCCTCAGAAGGGCTAAGAATCTAAGACCACCAAGAAAACGACCTATACCTGCTTGGGATCTCAATTTCATTCTGGAAAAACTGACCTTGCCTCCCTTTGAACCAGCTTCCTCATCAGATTTGCAATACTTGTCCTGGAAAACAGCTTTTCTTCTGGCAATTACCTCAGCTCGAGTTTCAGAACTACAAGCACTCATGGCTGTGCAGCCTTTCATCATCTTCCATCAGGACAGAGTTTCCTTGCGAACCAACCCGTCCTTTATGCCTAAAGTGGTATCCAAGGTAGCTTTGAATCAGGCCATACATCTACCTACCTTCTGTCCTAATCCTCAAAACAAAGGGGAGAGACTACTACACTCCCTGGATATCCACAGGCAGCTACGTTATTATCGGGACCGAACAAAGCCTTTCAGAAAATCAGACCAGCTCTGTGTCCTATGCTGTAGGAGCTCAAGGAAAGCCAATTTCAAAACAGACAATCTCTAAATGGATAGCTCACTGCATATGCATTTGCTATGAATTGCATGGCAAGGCTGTACCTACAGGCATTGGATCTCACTCCACAAGGGCCACTGCCACCTCTGCAGCCTTCCTCAGAGTCCCTACCAAAGATATTTTGGAAGCAGCCACTTGGAGTTCTGTACATACCTTCTCCAAGCACTGCCACCTACCATTATACTCCAAAACTAGGGCAGGCTTTGCCACTGCAGTCTTGCAAGGTATCCTGGCTCCAAGTACCACCTAGTGCCTACCACCCTTTTGTTCGCTTTGGGATTCTACCCATTTGTAAGGACTGCAGCTTGTATGCACGATGAACATAGTACAGTTTTGTACCTACCATAAATGTAGATGTTTGAGTGCTAATACAGCTGCAGTCCAGGTTTCCCACCCTCCTTCCCCTCTTGGGAGTATCCTAATGGCTAACACCTCCTCATACAACATGATTGGGGTATTCTTTTATGGTTTATTTGCTTGCACTACTGGTTTTTGATATTATTGCATTGCATTATTACTTATTATGTTTTGCCTTCCTTCTGGGGGCACTTGACATCTGGGGCAAGAAAAACTGAAGAAAATGGCGTTGGCTGGTTCCTTTATACCCCTGTCGCACTGACATCAGGGAAGAAGCGACAACAACCGACGCCGGACCTAGACTTTGGAATTCGGCTGACCGAGGACCCGCCTGACGGCAGGAGAACCCATCTGTAAGGACTGCAGCTGTATTGGCACTCTAACATCTACATTTATGGTAGGTACAAAACTGTACTTTCAGCTGGTCAATCTGGATATCTTGAGACAATGCTACAATTGTCTCATGTACACAGACAACCCTCTCCTCCTCCCAGCACACAAATACATGTGAGAGATGCAACTGTATAGCCAAACTGGAGGCTGAACTCTCTCAACTCAGGGCTGGCATGACAAGACAGGAGGAGATGGCAACCACACACAACAATCCCAGTCCCACATAGACCTACCACAACTGCAAACCAAACACATAAAAACACAAAGACATACTCGGAGGCTCTAACAAAAAACTTACCAAAACAACAGAGGCTCCCAAAGCAGACACCCAAAAATCCACCACCTCAAAACAAAACGCATGCAACACATACTTCAATAAATCAGTGTGTCAACCAATCACAGCCTTTAAGGCCAAACACCTTGCCTGATAGACTAGTAATAGGTGACTCTATAGTCAGACACACTGATGTCCCACTGACCAGGCTGAACAAGGAGAAGGTGACTGTCTGCTGTCTATCGGGAGCTAGGATCCCCGCCACATAACACACGCACTCAAGTCACTCCAAAACAAGTACAAATCTGACTCCGTCATTGTCCATGCTGGTGTGAATGACCTGAGACTGTTACCTCCCTGGACTACATGAAAAGAGACAGAGGAGCTCTCCGATTATGTAGCCCAGGCTGGTATGACCCTGACCCTGAGCAGCATCTTGCCCTCACCAAGAATGATACCACAATAAAAAGACAAGATGATCAACTTTAACAATTGGCTCAAGTACTGGTGTCATTCTAAGGGGATCCAATGTCTGTCTGCCTGGGATGACATGTTGGACAAGCCATGCTGCCATGAGGGATGGCTTACACCTGTCACCACTGGGCTTCGGATATTGGCTAAGGCTCTTGCCACCCCATAGTGCCTTTTTAGGCAAGGCTCAAAAGACAAACCCACCTCCTTAGAAAACAATAATGGAAAAAAACTAAGGGTAATGCTGCTCAACGCCAGAAGTCTAAATCTCAAGATGCAGGCACTTGATGCACTCCTCAGCATGGAGAACATTGACGTCTGTGCAGTAACTGAAACCTGGTTCAAGGCTCCTGAGAGCACCCCAGCGCTACCAGGCTATACCTCGTATCATGCTTTTTGGCCCCAAAACCCGGGCCGAACCACAAAGGGAGGGGGAGTGTCCATATTTTCATCAAGGACACCCACACCTCCAGGTTAGTAGCAACACATGAAGCATCAGAGACCGTACAGGTGCAACTAACCATAGGCAAAACTGCTATACAACTGGTAGCATGTTACAGACCACCCTCCCAATCTCAAGAACTCCACTCAGCCTTCCTGAAGACATTGGAGGATATGAATGTATCACAAAATATCATCATACTGGGAGACTTCAACTACCCAAAGATAGATTGGGTACATTATTCTAGCCCTAATACCCTAGCTCAAAGGTTCCTGGAATTCATAAATTCAAATGCACTGGAACAACTAGTCACTTCTCCCACTAGGGGAGATGAATATACTAGACCTGATCATCACAAACATGGGGACAAAATGCTCCACACCGGAAGTATACCCCTCACTAGTGACATCTGACCACAAAATAATCACCCTGGATATATATATCCCACCTCCACCCCCAGCACAAAAGACCACAGTGAAAAACTTCTCAAAAGCAGACTTCACTTAAGACTGAGGTGGTATCCTTTAAGCCCACTGTGCCAGTGGATACCACATCCCACGATGCCGAATCCTTCACTAATGCTTTCTATGGACATCTCCAAGAATGCATGGATCATGCAATCTCAAACAAATCCAGGTACCTCTCCACCAAAGGTAAGCTTCCTGTCTGGTGGACCTCAGCCATAAACAAATTGTATAACAAAAGAAGGAAGCTACTGCACGTCAGAGCAAAATCCCATGAAGGGAAGACATCTCTGATCAACATTAGCAGAAAACTACGTTCTCTCATTAAAACATCCAAGGCCAACTTTGAGAGAAAAATCGCTAAGGACACTAAAGATAACCACAAAGCCTTCTTCAGCTGTTAGAAACCTGGGCGGAAACCCTCAGATATGCCCAGAGTTGGTTCACAACAATAAAAAATACACTGAACCCACAGATATTGCCAACATTCTGGCTGACAGGTTCAGTGCAAATTTCTCCCCTCCTTCACCCCCAAAAGAAGAAATACTTATCCCATCTGAATGTAATCTCTGTCATCTCAGATGTCCAAGTGAGAACCTCCCTAAACAAAGCAAAAAACACAGCATCAATGGGACCTGACTGTATCCCAGGTTGCGTGTTACGTGAACTCCGAGGAGCTAAACCCACACATAAATGCTGTTTAACCTTAGCCTTACTTCGGGATATGTACCTGAACACTGGCGTACAGCAACAGTGGCCCCACTCCACAAGGGGGGGTGCCTCTACAGACCCTGGAAACTACCCCCCCATAAGCTTAACCAGCCTGGTGTGCAAAGCTATGGAAAGAATCATTATGGAACTCATAAACTGAGACATAGGGGACCTACCCAGTTCGGCTTTGTAAAGGGCAGATCCTGCCTTTTAAACCTGGTTGACTTTTTTCAAAACAGTCACTAAAGCCATTGAGGGCAAAGCAGTCCATACAGCATACTTGGACTTGGCTAAGGCCTTCGACACAATACCCCACTCAGGCATCATAGATAAGCTCAACAGCTTAAATGTAAACCTTTGTCACTAGATGGGTTGCAAACTGGCTAAAGGATAGAACCCATAAAGTTAAAATCGCTGGATCAATGTCAGACTCAAAGCCAGTCACAAGTGGTGTCCCACAGGGATCTGTCCTGGGACCCCTCTTGTTGACATTTATTTCTCAGATGTTAAAGCAAACACGGGAGGGCTGTGGCTGACTAGGCTCGCAGATGACTGCAAACAAGGCGCCATAGTCGATACACCAGCAGACACGCACATCCTACAAAGAAGCCTCACAAACGGACAACTGGTGCCGGAGTCACGGCCTTAAACTAAATGCCAAAAAATTTATAGTCATCCCCTTTGGGAAAAACAAAGTACCCACAAATTATCACATAGACAGCAACCCACTGAGTACTGAAAAAGTAATCAGAGACCTAGGGACCCAAGTCGACAGCGACCTCTCATTTGATACCCACGTTGCCGAAGTGGTTAGAAAAACATTCTACCTTGCACACCTTATGAAGGGATTCGCATCCAGATCCAAGGATGTCATTGTACCCCTATATTCCTCCCTCATCAGACCCATGATTGAGTACAATGCCCCATTTGGTATGTACCTCAGCCGGCATTTGTAACAGCTGGAGAGACCACAAAAGTACCTCACCAAGAGGATCAAGGGTCTCCAACATATGTCTTATTCTGCCAGACTAAAGAAACTTCAGCTCTATTCAGTATCATACCGCCTGCTCAGAGGTGATCTCTGCCTGATGTACAAGGCCATGTCCAATCAGGATCTGATGGGACATGTTCCACCTCAAAAAATCCAAGTCCATCAGGACCACGAGGGCTAGAGACTTAAACCTCGGCACAAGTATGAATAGGACATGCTGGACTGATAGATTCATAACCCAGAGGCTTCCCATGCTTTGGAACAAGATCCCAGTTCGCATTAGGCAGAGCCCCTCACTGACTCTCTTCAAGAGAAATCTTGAGTGGATGGGAGATCGTAAGTTTACCCCAGGGGTTACATCTGTGTCACTGCTAGACAAGGGCACAGTAATTCTATTATATAAGGGGACATTCATTGTGTCACTACTAGACTCAGTATTCTAAATTTATTCTGTACATTTTTGTACCATTTCATGGGGTGGCAAATGCCACATCACTATGGCTAGGCTTACAAATGCCCCAAGGCAGATAGCCTAGTACTATACTATGAAAC
The DNA here is from genome assembly GCF_019279795.1 of Protopterus annectens. Taxonomy (NCBI): domain Eukaryota; kingdom Metazoa; phylum Chordata; order Ceratodontiformes; family Protopteridae; genus Protopterus; species Protopterus annectens. Next base: position 566,469,554 of record NC_056729.1, read on the forward strand.
TATGAAACATCTGGCGTTTGTAAAAAGGCTTCTAACATGCTTAGAGTACACAAACGAAAATAAATCACAATTGGTACCCTCTCAAAAAATTACGTTCCTGGGTGCAAGTTTGATTACAACTGTCCAGATGGCTTACCTTACACCAGACAAAGGCAACTGACTGTACTTCAAACAGATGGCAACAAAACCCATTTATCTGCAAGACAAATTCTGCAGGCTTTGGGGTTGATGGCATCCTGCATTCTACTAATTCCATATGCAAGGCTGCATATGAGGAAACTTCAATGGTGCTTAAAATGTTTATGGAGTCAACATTGTCACAGTCTGGAAACAATGATTCCCCTCGTTCCCTGCCTACAACAGGAGTTTATTTGGTGGGCAGAGACGTCACCAAAACGAGGGACTGTCATTCACTCTTCCGCCTGCTACCCAAACCCTAACTACAGATGCATCAGACTATGCATGGGGGGCCCACCTGGCGGGGAGATGCATTCAGGGCATATGGAGCCCCAAACAAATGCATTTGCATATCAACCAGAAAGAGATGCTAGCTTTTCAGAATGCCCACACAGCCTTCAAGGACTTACTTCATCCAGGACAACTACTGATAAAGATGGACAACACCACGGTTAGGTGGTACATAAGCAAGAGGGTACACATTCCTATCCCCTTTGCAGGCTAGCCATGGCATTGTGGAACACAGCCTTGACTTAAAAAGTACATCTTCAAGCTCAATTCCTGCCAGGAAAACAAAATACTCTGGCAGATGACCTAAGCAGAAATCTTATGGAACCGCACGAGTGGAAACTGGATCCACAAGTCCTCAGCATGGTAACACAGAAATGGGAGAGCCCAAACATGGATCTATTTGCCTCTCCCCAAAGTTATCAACTAGACAAATTCTGCACAAAGATTTATCACAGACAAGCATGGAAAGTGGATGCCCTATCCTTCAGTTGGAAAAACCTGTTAGTCTACGCTTTTCCCCCTCTGCCTCTTCTCCTCAAGGTCTTACGAAGTCAGACAGGAAAAAACAAAAATGATCCTAATTCCTCCGGACTGGACTCGCCAGCACTGGTACTCAATTCTAAGGAATATGTCTCAACTCC